>NC_068427.1:53522409-53822409 GCF_023373465.1 Oncorhynchus keta
GCATTCCTGTCTCTTTTCTGAAGATGTTGAAATTAGTCGCTACCACTATAACATCAAATGTATTATCTAAGTGAGTTTCAGTGATAGTAAGTATATGAATGTTATCTATGTTACTAGCAAGTTATCGATTTCATGAAACCTTGTTTCTTAAAGCTACATACAGGTATGTTAATGAGTGTTATTTTTAGCACTTGTCTGTGATTCCTGATTGTTTTTATTACTTTACTGGGAAGCTTATCAGATGTAGACATGACAGAGATATTTATGTTGGAGCTGATGGTGCAGAGTGAGCTGCACACAGTGGTCTTCCTACTATGGCACAGCGTCTCAGTGCGAACAGTATAACTCTGGTTCATAGCCGCATGATTACTGAATACAATACAATACTGTAGGATCAGCTGAGGCAGTTAGAGGGACATGAATTAGGTGACTGACATTATGACTTCCCTGGGACACATTTGCAGCAGTCCTACGACAACTCAGCGACACAATGGTAGGGATTATCTGAGCAGGTGTCACGTTCTGACCTTTATTGCCTTTGTTTTGTATTCATTTAGTATGGTCAGGGCGTGAGTTGGGGTGGGCAGTCTATGTTTGTTTTTCTATGATTTGGGGATTTCTATGTTTCGGCCTAGTATGGTTCTCAATCAGAGGCAGGTGTCATTAGTTGTCTCTGATTGAGAATCATACTTAGGTAGCCTGGGTTGCACTGTTTGTTTGTGGGTGATTGTCTATGTTGATTGCTTGTTTCAGCACAGTTCTCATTAGCTTCACGGTTGTTATTTTGTTTTATTGTTTTTGAATAGGGTTTCAGTGTTCAGTGTTTTCTTTATTAAAATGAATGATGAACACCTACCACGCCGCATGTTGGTCCTCCGATCCTTCTCGCCTCTCCTCTTCAGATGAAGAGGAGGACGACCGTGACAGCAGGGCTTGGGTCACTGACAAGTCATTGTCTCAATGCAGCCTTGGATTGAGCCTCTGACTCGGCTCTGACAGAGGCAGAGAGACACTGACTCCTTCAGACAGTCGGTTCTCTATCGTTAATGGTTTACTCTCCGTTACAGCCCTCTCACTTTATTCGATTTCCCTTTAAAAAGTATATATACATTTTTTTTCTTGTGTTTATTTTCAAAAGAAATTGGGGGGGGATCATGCCCTCATTTATCCCCGCTTATAAATATCTGGGCATCTGGATTGACGAAAAACGCCTATCTTTCAAAAAGCGATGGTGATGAGTTTGTTAAAGACATTAATAATTGAAACAGGTTTATTTTGTAGGAACAAAACAAAATGTTTCCTTTCTTTCAATAAATAGCAGAAAACGAATCATTCAGTCAACATACACTCCAGTTATTGACTGTGGCAATAGTGTCTACATGCATGCAGCTGCCACTGTATTGAAGACAGTGCAGATTATTATATTGTTATATTATTATATTATATTATTATTATTATTATTATTATTATATTATTATTATTATTATATTATTATATTATTATTATATTATTATTATATTATTATTATATTATTATTATTATTATTATATTATTATATTATTATTATATTATTATTATATTGTTATATTATTATATTATTATTATTATTATTATTATATTATTATATTATTATAGTATTATTATCACTATATTATTATTATTATTATTATATTATTATATTATCACTATATTATTATTATATTATTATTATTATTATTATTATTATATTATTATTATATTATTATATTATTGTGCTTTATTATGGTGATAAAGTTCAGTACACTTAATTTATTTTAGTATTATTAAAATTGTATTTATTTTATTTATTAACGGGCGGATCAGCTTCAATGTTGCTTCCATCAACGTAATTGTCTGCATTATTTCAAATCTCCCATATATTTTGGGGGTATATAACCATATACATACATACACATACCCATAAACATATATATACATAAGCATACATACAAATACACACTTTCTTTAGTATACCTCATTGCATTTTGTGTCAGAAAGTAGGTCGACCCTCCTTGACGTCTCGTAGATCGATGCATTGTGCTGTTTCTGTCGATAAAGCCCTATTGCATAAATATCCGCCAAACCTTGCCTCATTGTTAACCTTCAGACGTATAGGTTACCAGACCCGGACTCAGAGATGGCTAACCCTGGAGATTTAATCTCCACCGTGTTAGGTAAGCCTGCTTTTAGTCCTTATTAAAGTTGGTGGAGTTGATGCCTCGAGGGCGACTCAGGGTAATGATAGAAGAATGTATTTGTTTCATGTGATTGTGTTTTGCTTGTCATTTAAAGACTCTTAATTCCATGTCTGTCATTTATAGACTCTTAATTCCATGTCTGTCATTTAAAGACTCTTAATTCCATGTCTGTCATTTATAGACTCTTAATTCCATGTCTGTCATTTAAAGACTCTTAATTCCATGTCTGTCATTTATAGACTCTTAATTCCATGTCTGTCATTTAAAGACTCTTAATTCCATGTCTGTCATTTAAAGACTCTTAATTCCATGTCTGTCATTTAAAGACTCTTAATTCCATGTCTGTCATTTAAAGACTCTTAATTCCATGTCTGTCATTTAAAGACTCTTAATTCCATGTCTGTCATTTAAAGACTCTTAATTCCATGTCTGTCATTTATAGACTCTTAATTCCATGTCTGTCATTTAAAGACTCTTAATTCCATGTCTGTCATTTATAGACTCTTAATTCCATGTCTGTCATTTATAGACTCTTAATTCCATGTCTGTCATTTAAAGACTCTTAATTCCATGTCTGTCATTTATAGACTCTTAATTCCATGTCTGTCATTTATAGACTCTTACTTCCATGTATTTTCATTGTGACCTTTCTCAACATCTCATTCCTCTCGTTCTAATCAACATCAGACCGACTGAGCTGAGGGAGGCAGAGTTAGTCCCAGCCATATGAAAAACCTAATGGTTCTTTACTAGGACCGTACACAAACAGGAGAGGATCACCAGGGAGTTTTAAACTGATTACACACACACACACACACACACACAAACTTTTAATCCCGCTGTTCATGTCATTGTTGGTGACTATGATATGAGAGAGATGAGAGATTGTTTATAATGAAGATGACATGTTTTAATGTGCAGCGGTTCTCCTTGTAACTTCCTTCTAAATGCTGGTGAAACCCATACATAAATCATGACTGAAATAGGACTAATAATACCAATAGCAATAACATGTGGGGGGTTTTTCAATGAGGGCATAATGTTGCTGTGATCATTATAGTCATCTAGTCATCTCGACATTTAGACATCTAGACATCGAGTCATCTAGTCATCTATTCGTCTAGTCGTCTAGTCGTCTAGACATTTAGACATCTAGTCACCTAGATATCTAGTCATCTCGACATTTAGACATCTAGACATCTAGTCGTCTAGTCATCTAGTCATCTAGTCATCTAGACATCTAGTCATCTAGACATCTAGACATATTGTCATCTAGTCGTCTAGTCATCTAGTCGTCTAGACATCTAGACATCTAGTCATCTAGACATCTAGTCATCTTGACATCTAGACATCTCGTCATCTTGACATATAGACATATTGACATCTAGACATCTAGTCATCTAGTCATCTAGACATCTAGTCATCTAGTCATCTAGTCATCTAGTCATCTAGACATCTAGTCATCTAGTCATCTAGTCATCTAGTCATCTAGACATCTAGACATCTAGTCATCTAGTCATCTAGACATCTAGTCATCTAGTCATCTAGACATCTAGACATCTAGTCATCTAGTCATCTAGTCATTTAGGCATCTAGACATCTAGACATCTAGTCATCTAGTCATCTAGACATATAGACATCTAGACATCTAGTCATCTAGTCATCGAGTCATTTAGGCATCTAGACATCTAGACATCTAGTCATCTAGTCATCTAGTCATCAAGTCATCTAGTAATTTAGTCATTTAGGCATCTAGACATATAGACATCTAGACATCTAGTCATATAGACATATAGACATATAGACATCTAGTCATCTAGTCATCGAGTCATTTAGGCATCTAGACATCTAGACATTTAGTCATCTAGTCATCTAGTCATCTAGTCATCTAGTCATCTAGTCATTTCATCATTTAGTCATTTAGACATATAGACATATAGACATCTACACATCTAGTCATCTAGACATCTAGACATTTAGTAATTTAGTAATTTAGACATTTAGTCATTTAGACATCTAGACATTTAGTCATTTAGTCATTTAGACATCTAGTCATCTAGACATCTAGTCATTTAGTCATTTAGTCATTTATACATCTAGACATCTAGTCATCTAGTCATTTAGACATCTAGTCATCCAGACATCTAGTCATCTAGTCATCTAGTCATTTAGTCATTTAGTCATTTAGTCATTTAGTCATTTAGACATCTAGACATCTTGCCAGTACAGCCCTTTGGCAGTGGCTCCCATCAAAGCTTGTACTGCTGCTGACACAATACACTTCCAATTTCCTTCGGAAGCCATTCTTGGATAGTTATCATTCGTCTCTGTAATTGGATTTAAATTGTGTTTTGGTTTTTTATTCCGCTTCTTGAGTCACAAGGAACAGCATCTGGGAATGATTGACAGAGTTGGGAAACCACTGCCGCCTGTGTGTGTGTGTGTGTTTGACAGAGTTGGGAAACCATTGCCGCCTGTGTGTGTGTGTGTGTGTGTGTGTGTGTGTGTGTGTGTGTGTGTGTGTGTGTGTGTGTGTGTGTGTGTGTGTGTGTGTGTGTGTGTGTGTGTGTGTGTGTGTGTGTGTGTGTGTGTGTGTGTGTGTGTGTTTGAGAGAGTTTAAAGGAAGAAACACTGGAGAGATCAAATGGTATCATACACTTTAGCCAGGGCTTCAAAATAGGATTTCTTCTATAATCCCCAATGGGATCAATTTACTTCAGGTATGAGACAGATGTGACAAGCCAATCGAGATCAAGATTAAGATCAAAATCAGGATTAAGATCAAGATTAGGATTAAGATCAAGACCATTTGAAGTACCATGCTCACTTGATAATCCTTCAATTTAAACTACTAAATACAACAACAACTGATGTCTGGAGGCTGTAAATACTACATACTACATGTACATGTACAGTATATAAACATATAGGACAAAAGACACATCTCGACAAGAGAGACAACACTACATAAAGAGAGACCTAAGACAACAACACAACATGGTAGCAACATAACATGACAACAACATGGTAGCAGCACAAAACATGGTACAAACATTATTGGGCCCAGACAACAGCACAAAGGGCAAGAAGGTAGAGACGACAATACATCACGCAAAGCAGCCACAACTGTCAGTAAGAGTGTCCATGATTGAGTCTTTGAATTAAGAGATGGAGATAAAACTGTCCAGTTTGAGTGTTTGTTGTAGCTCGTTCCAGTCGGTATCTGCAAAGAGGAGCAACCCAGGGATGTGTGTGCTTTGGGGGGGGACCTTTAACAGAATGTGACTGGCAGAACAGGTGTCGTATGTGGAGGACGAGGGCTGCAGTAGATATCTCAGATAGGGGAGGAGTGAGGCCTGAGAGGGTTTTATAAATAAGCATCAACCAGTGGGTCTTGCGATGGATATACAGAGATGACCAGTTTACAGAGGAGTATAGAGTGCAGTGATGTGTCCTGTAAGGAACATTGGTGGCAAATCTGATGGCCGAATGGTACATTTAACATTTACATTTAAGTCATTTAGCAGACGCTCTTATCCAGAGCGACTTACAAATTGGTGCATTCACCTTATGGCATCCAGTAGAATAGTCACTTTACAATAGTGCATCAATAGTGCATCTAAATCTTAAAGGGGGGGTGAGAAGGATTACTTATCCTATCCTAGGTATTCCTTAAAGAGGTGGGGTTTCAGGTGTCTCCGGAAGGTGGTGATTGACTCCGCTGTCCTGGCGTCGTGAGGGAGTTTGTTCCACCATTGGGGGCCAGAGCAGCGAACATCTAGATGCTCGAGAGCACCTTTACCTGCTGATCTATAAATGACGTCTTCGTAATCTAGCATGGGTAGGATGGTCTTCTGAATCAGGGTTAGTTTGGCATCTGGGGTGAAAGAGCAGATTACAATAGAGAAAACCAAGTCTAGATTTATCTTTAGCCTGCAGCTTTGATATGTGCTTAGAGAAGGAGAGTATAGCATCTAGCCATACTCCCAAGTACTTGTATGAGGTGACTACCTCAACCTCTAAACCCTCAGAGGTAGTAATCACACCTGTGGGGAGAGGGGCATTCTTCTTACCAAACCACATGACCTTTGTTTTGGAGGTGTTCAGAACAAGGTTAAGGGCAGAGAAAGCTTATTGGACACTAAGAATTCCTTGTTGTAGAGCATTTTTATTTACAAAATCCGGGGAGGTGCCAGCTGAGTATAAAACTGTATCATCTGCATATAAATGGATGAGAGAGCTTCCTACTGCCTGAGCTATGTTGTTCAGAAGAGTGTGGGGCCTATGATTGTGCCTTGGGGTACTCCCTTGGTGACAGGCAGTAGCTGAGACACCAGATGTTCTGACTTTATACACTACTCTTTGAGAGAGGTAGGCCCTTCAGAGACACCAATACTCCTTATTCTAAGCAATGTTGTGCTGCTATTTTTTTTTACTTGGCCAAAGGTCACAAGAATGGAATTTTCTACCGTATCAAAAGCTTTGGCCAAGTCAATAAAAATAGCAGCACAACATTGCTTCGAATCAAGGGCAATGGTGACATCATTGAGGACCTTTAAGGTTGCAGTGACACATCCGTAACCTGAGTGGAAACCAGATTGCATACCAGAGAGAATACTTTAGACAAGAAAGTCAGTCAGTTGATTATTGACAAGTTTTCCAACACTTTGATAAACAAGGCAAAATAGAAATAGACCAATAACAGTTAGGATCAGCTTGATGGAGACCAGGTGAGTGACAGATATTGGGAAGGTAATCAAGGAGGTGATGGAGTCCAGGTGAGTGTCATGAGGCGCTAGTGCACAAAACGATGGTGACAGGTGTGCGGGATAGAGGCCGGAGAGGGAGTATAATCAGCAGGCTGACGACCTAGAGGCCAGAGAGGGAGTATAATCAGCTGCCTGATGACCTGTTCCCTGTTCCCATTGAAAATAAGAATCTGTTCTTAACTGACTTGCCTGGTTAAGTAAAATTAAAATTAAATTTAAATTAAATTTAAATACAGGATGAACCAGGGCTGCCTTCCAAGCAATGGGAACCTCCCCAGAGAGTAGAGACAGGTTAAAAAGGTCAGAGAGAGGCTTGGTGATGATAGGGGCAGCAACCTTAAAGAAGAAAGGGTCTAAACCATCTGAACTGTTTTTTGGGGGTCAAGTTTAAGGACCTCCTTTAGCACCTCAGACTCAATGACCACCTGCAGGGAGAAACTTTGTAGTGGGGCAGGGAAAAAAAGAGGGAGGAGCATCGGGGATAGTCACATTAGAAGGGGAAAAGAGGGAGGGGCATTGGGGATAGTCACATTAGAAGGGGAAAAGAGGGAGGAGCATTGGGGATAGTCACATTAGAAGGGGAAAAGAGGGAGGAGCATTGGGGATAGTCACATTAGAAGGGGAAAAGAGGGAGGAGCATTGGGGATAGTCACATTAGAAGGGGAAAAGAGGGAGGAGCATTGGGGATAGTCACATTAGAAGGGGAAAAGAGGGAGGAGCATTGGGGATAGTCACATTAGAAGGGGAAAAGAGGGAGGAGCATCGGGGATAGTCACATTAGAAGGGGAAAAGAGGGAGGGGCATTGGGGATAGTCACATTAGAAGGGGTGGGAGATGAGAACATGTTGGACTGGCAAGGAGGCTGAGTCAAATAGGAATCCTGACTTAATGAAGTGGTGATTAAAGAGCTCTGCCATGTGCTTCTTGTCAGTAACAACCACATCATCAACATTAAGGAGACATGAGCAGCTGTGAGGAGGAGGGTTTATTCTCCAGGTTTTTTAAAACGTTTTCCAGAGCTTCTTGGGATCTGTTCAGTTTGATTCCCGGGACGTACGGGAAAAAAAATTAAAACGCAGGACGACTGTAAGTCGCTTTCAATTTAAAGTGTCTGCTAAATGTAAAAATTAAATGTAAAAACAATTTATTATTATAGTCATGTGAACCTTCCTTTTTCCTTCAACATGGTGTTTTTCACAGGCGGATTGACTGACTGGCGAAAACCCCTCAAAGAAACTAAGATATGAACAACAGGAAATAATCAGAGCTAATAAGACTGGTGAGAGCCATGCTTACGTCCCCAGACCCACATAGTTTCCCCTGGCGGGCCAGATGTGACAGCAGAGAGGCTGCAACCGTTTAATCTCCAGGCACAGAATGGCTCCCACTACGGGAGACGGGAGACGAGGAGAGGAACAACCCATGTGTTAATAACCTGGACAAAACATCTTGTTTACACCAAACCCAACAGTCTGTCCTGTTTAACACTTCACACACCAAACCTCCACAGTCTGCTCTGGTTAACACTTCACACACCAAACCTCCAGTCTGCTCTGGTTAACACTTCACACACCAAACCTCCAGTCTGCTCTGGTTAACACTTCACACACCAAACCTCCAGTCTGTCCTGTTTAACACTTCACACACCAAACCTCCAGTCTGTCCTGTTTAACACTTCACACACCAAACCTCCAGTCTGTCCTGTTTAACACTTCACACACCAAACCTCCACAGTCTAATTTGTTTAACACTTCACACACCAAACCTCCACAGTCTAATTTGTTTAACACTTCACACACCAAACCTCCAGTCTGTCCTGTTTAACACTTCACACACCAAACCTCCCACTACGGGAGACGAGAGACGAGGAGAGGAACAACCCATGTCTTAATAACCTGGACAAAACATCTTGTTTACACCAAACCTCCAGTCTGTCCTGTTTAACACTTCACACACCAAACCTCCACAGTCTGTCCTGTTTAACACTTCACACACCAAACCTCCAGTCTGCTCTGGTTAACACTTCACACACCAAACCTCCAGTCTGTTCTGGTTAACACTTCACACACCAAACCTCCAGTCTGTTCTGGTTAACACTTCACACACCAAACCTCCACAGTCTGTTCTGGTTAACACTTCACACACCAAACCTCCAGTCTGCTCTGGTTAACACTTCACACACCAAACCTCCAGTCTGTTCTGGTTAACACTTCACACACCAAACCTCCAGTCTGCTCTGGTTAACACTTCACACACCAAACCTCCAGTCTGTTCTGGTTAACACTTCACACACCAAACCTCCAGTCTGTTCTGGTTAACACTTCACACACCAAACCTCCAGTCTGCTCTGGTTAACACTTCACACACCAAACCTCCAGTCTGTTCTGTTTAACACTTCACACACCAAACCTCCAGTCTGTCCTGTTTAACACTTCACACACCAAACCTCCAGTCTGTCCTGTTTAACACTTCACACACCAAACCTCCAGTCTGCTCTGGTTAACACTTCACACACCAAACCTCCAGTCTGTTCTGGTTAACACTTCACACACCAAACCTCCAGTCTGCTCTGGTTAACACTTCACACACCAAACCTCCACAGTCTGTTCTGGTTAACACTTCACACACCAAACCTCCAGTCTGTCCTGTTTAACACTTCACACACCAAACCTCCAGTCTGTTCTGGTTAACACTTCACACACCAAACCTCCACAGTCTGTTCTGGTTAACACTTCACACACCAAACCTCCAGTCTGCTCTGGTTAACACTTCACACACCAAACCTCCAGTCTGTTCTGGTTAACACTTCACACACCAAACCTCCAGTCTGCTCTGGTTAACACTTCACACACCAAACCTCCCACTACGGGAGACGAGAGACGAGGAGAGGAACAACCCATGTCTTAATAACCTGGACAAAACATCTTGTTTACACCAAACCTCCAGTCTGTCCTGTTTAACACTTCACACACCAAACCTCCAGTCTGTCCTGTTTAACACTTCACACACCAAACCTCCAGTCTGTCCTGTTTAACACTTCACACACCAAACCTCCAGTCTGTTCTGGTTAACACTTCACACACCAAACCTCCAGTCTGCTCTGGTTAACACTTCACACACCAAACCTCCAGTCTGCTCTGGTTAACACTTCACACACCAAACCTCCAGTCTGCTCTGGTTAACACTTCACACACCAAACCTCCAGTCTGCTCTGATTAACACTTCACACACCAAACCTCCACAGTCTGTTCTGGTTAACACTTCACACACCAAACCTCCAGTCTGTCCTGGTTAACACTTCACACACCAAACCTCCAGTCTGCTCTGGTTAACACTTCACACACCAAACCTCCACAGTCTGTCCTGTTTAACACTTCACACACCAAACCTCCAGTCTGTCCTGTTTAACACTTCACACACCAAACCTCCAGTCTGCTCTGTTTAACACTTCACACACCAAACCTCCACAGTCTGATTTGTTTAACACTTCACACACCAAACCTCCAGTCTGTCCTGGTTAACACTTCACACACCAAACCTCCAGTCTGCTCTGGTTAACACTTCACACACCAAACCTCCACAGTCTGTCCTGTTTAACACTTCACACACCAAACCTCCAGTCTGTCCTGTTTAACACTTCACACACCAAACCTCCAGTCTGCTCTGTTTAACACTTCACACACCAAACCTCCACAGTCTGATTTGTTTAACACTTCACACACCAAACCTCCAGTCTGTCCTGGTTAACACTTCACACACCAAACCTCCACTCTGCTCTGGTTAACACTTCACACACCAAACCTCCACAGTCTGTCCTGTTTAACACTTCACACACCAAACCTCCAGTCTGCTCTGTTTAACACTTCACACACCAAACCTCCACAGTCTGTCCTGTTTAACACTTCACACACCAAACCTCCAGTCTGTCCTGTTTAACACTTCACACACCAAACCTCCAGTCTGTCCTGGTTAACACTTCACACACCAAACCTCCAGTCTGTCCTGTTTAACACTTCACACACCAAACCTCCACAGTCTGTCCTGTTTAACACTTCACACACCAAACCTCCAGTCTGTCCTGTTTAACACTTCACACACCAAACCTCCAGTCTGTCCTGTTTAACACTTCACACACCAAACCTCCAGTCTGTTCTGGTTAACACTTCACACACCAAACCTCCAGTCTGCTCTGGTTAACACTTCACACACCAAACCTCCAGTCTGTCCTGTTTAACACTTCACACACCAAACCTCCAGTCTGCTCTGGTTAACACTTCACACACCAAACCTCCAGTCTGCTCTGGTTAACACTTCACACACCAAACCTCCAGTCTGCTCTGGTTAACACTTCACACACCAAACCTCCAGTCTGCTCTGATTAACACTTCACACACCAAACCTCCAGTCTGTCCTGTTTAACACTTCACACACCAAACCTCCACAGTCTGTTCTGGTTAACACTTCACACACCAAACCTCCAGTCTGTCCTGTTTAACACTTCACACACCAAACCTCCACAGTCTGTTCTGGTTAACACTTCACACACCAAACCTCCACAGTCTGTTCTGGTTAACACTTCACACACCAAACCTCCACAGTCTGCTCTGGTTAACACTTCACACACCAAACCTCCAGTCTGTCCTGTTTAACACTTCACACACCAAACCTCCAGTCTGTCCTGGTTAACACTTCACACACCAAACCTCCACAGTCTGATTTGTTTACCACTTCACACACCAAACCTCCAGTCTGCTCTGGTTAACACTTCACGCACCAAACCTCCAGTCTGCTCTGGTTAACACTTCACACACCAAACCTCCAGTCTGCTCTGGTTAACACTTCACACACTAAACCTCCACAGTCTGTCCTGTTTAACACTTCACACACCAAACCTCCAGTCTGTCCTGTTTAACACTTCACACACCAAACCTCCAGTCTGTCCTGTTTAACACTTCACACACCAAACCTCCAGTCTGTTCTGGTTAACACTTCACACACCAAACCTCCAGTCTGCTCTGGTTAACACTTCACACACCAAACCTCCAGTCTGTCCTGTTTAACACTTCACACACCAAACCTCCAGTCTGCTCTGGTTAACACTTCACACACCAAACCTCCAGTCTGCTCTGGTTAACACTTCACACACCAAACCTCCACAGTCTGTTCTGGTTAACACTTCACACACCAAACCTCCAGTCTGCTCTGTTTAACATTTCACACACCAAACCTCCACAGTCTGATTTGTTTAACACTTCACACACCAAACCTCCAGTCTGTCCTGTTTAACACTTCACACACCAAACCTCCAGTCTGTCCTGGTTAACACTTCACACACCAAACCTCCAGTCTGCTCTGGTTAACACTTCACACACCAAACCTCCACAGTCTGTCCTGTTTAACACTTCACACACCAAACCTCCAGTCTGTCCTGTTTAACACTTCACACACCAAACCTCCAGTCTGTCCTGTTTAACACTTCACACACCAAACCTCCAGTCTGTTCTGGTTAACACTTCACACACCAAACCTCCAGTCTGCTCTGGTTAACACTTCACACACCAAACCTCCAGTCTGTCCTGTTTAACACTTCACACACCAAACCTCCAGTCTGCTCTGTTTAACACTTCACACACCAAACCTCCACAGTCTGATTTGTTTAACACTTCACACACCAAACCTCCAGTCTGTCCTGTTTAACACTTCACACACCAAACCTCCAGTCTGTCCTGGTTAACACTTCACGCACCAAACCTCCAGTCTGCTCTGGTTAACACTTCACACACCAAACCTCCAGTCTGCTCTGTTTAACACTTCACACACCAAACCTCCACAGTCTGTCCTGTTTAACACTTCACACACCAAACCTCCAGTCTGTCCTGTTTAACACTTCACACACCAAACCTCCAGTCTGTCCTGGTTAACACTTCACACACCAAACCTCCAGTCTGCTCTGGTTAACACTTCACACACCAAACCTCCACAGTCTGTCCTGTTTAACACTTCACACCCCAAACCTCCAGTCTGTCCTGTTTAACACTTCACACACCAAACCTCCAGTCTGTCCTGTTTAACACTTCACACACCAAACCTCCAGTCTGTTCTGGTTAACACTTCACACACCAAACCTCCAGTCTGCTCTGGTTAACACTTCACACACCAAACCTCCAGTCTGTCCTGTTTAACACTTCACACACCAAACCTCCAGTCTGCTCTGGTTAACACTTCACACACCAAACCTCCAGTCTGCTCTGGTTAACACTTCACACACCAAACCTCCAGTCTGCTCTGGTTAACACTTCACACACCAAACCTCCAGTCTGCTCTGATTAACACTTCACACCAAACCTCCAGTCTGTCCTGTTTAACACTTCACACACCAAACCTCCACAGTCTGTTCTGGTTAACACTTCACACACCAAACCTCCAGTCTGTCCTTTTTAACACTTCACACACCAAACCTCCCAGTCTCTCTGGTTAACACTTCACACACCAAACCTCCCAGTCTGCTCTGGTTAACACTTCACACACCAAACCTCCAGTCTGCTCTGTTTAACACTTCACACACCAAACCTCCACAGTCTGATTTGTTTACCACTTCACACACCAAACCTCCAGTCTGTCCTGTTTAACACTTCACACACCAAACCTCCAGTCTGTCCTGGTTAACACTTCACGCACCGAACCTCCAGTCTGCTCTGGTTAACACTTCACACACCAAACCTCCAGTCTGCTCTGGTTAACACTTCACACACTAAACCTCCACAGTCTGTCCTGTTTAACACTTCACACACCAAACCTCCAGTCTGTCCTGTTTAACACTTCACACACCAAACCTCCAGTCTGTCCTGTTTAACACTTCACACACCAAACCTCCAGTCTGTTCTGGTTAACACTTCACACACCAAACCTCCAGTCTGCTCTGGTTAACACTTCACACACCAAACCTCCAGTCTGTCCTGTTTAACACTTCACACACCAAACCTCCAGTCTGCTCTGGTTAACACTTCACACACCAAACCTCCAGTCTGCTCTGGTTAACACTTCACACACCAAACCTCCCAGTCTGTTCTGGTTAACACTTCACACACCAAACCTCCAGTCTGCTCTGTTTAACATTTCACACACCAAACCTCCAGTCTGCTTTGTTTAACACTTCACACACCAAACCTCCAGTCTGTCCTGTTTAACACTTCACACACCAAACCTCCAGTCTGTCCTGTTTAACACTTCACACACCAAACCTCCAGTCTGTCCTGTTTAACACTTCACACACCAAACCTCCAGTCTGTTCTGGTTAACACTTCACACACCAAACCTCCAGTCTGCTCTGGTTAACACTTCACACACCAAACCTCCACAGTCTGTCCTGTTTAACACTTCACACACCAAACCTCCAGTCTGCTCTGGTTAACACTTCACACACCAAACCTCCAGTCTGCTCTGTTAACACTTCACACACCAAACCTCCACAGTCTGTTCTGGTTAACACTTCACACACCAAACCTCCAGTCTGCTCTGTTTAACATTTCACACACCAAACCTCCACAGTCTGTTTGTTTAACACTTCACACACCAAACCTCCAGTCTGTCCTGTTTAACACTTCACACACCAAACCTCCAGTCTGTCCTGGTTAACACTTCACACACCAAACCTCCAGTCTGCTCTGGTTAACACTTCACACACCAAACCTCCACAGTCTGTCCTGTTTAACACTTCACACACCAAACCTCCAGTCTGTCCTGTTTAACACTTCACACACCAAACCTCCAGTCTGTCCTGTTTAACACTTCACACATCAAACCTCCAGTCTGTTCTGGTTAACACTTCACACACCAAACCTCCAGTCTGCTCTGTTAACACTTCACACCAAACCTCCAGTCTGTCCTGTTTAACACTTCACACACCAAACCTCCAGTCTGCTCTGTTTAACACTTCACACACCAAACCTCCAGTCTGCTCTGTTTAACACTTCACACACCAAACCTCCAGTCTGTTCTGTTTAACACTTCACACACCAAACCTCCAGTCTGTCCTGTTTAACACTTCACACACCAAACCTCCAGTCTGCTCTGGTTAACACTTCACACACCAAACCTCCACAGTCTGTCCTGTTTAACACTTCACACACCAAACCTCCAGTCTGTCCTGTTTAACACTTCACACACCAAACCTCCAGTCTGTCCTGTTTAACACTTCACACACCAAACCTCCAGTCTGCTCTGGTTAACACTTCACACACCAAACCTCCAGTCTGTCCTGTTTAACACTTCACACACCAAACCTCCAGTCTGTCCTGTTTAACACTTCACACACCAAACCTCCAGTCTGTCTGTTTAACACTTCACACACCAAACCTCCAGTCTGTTCTGGTTAACACTTCACACACCAAACCTCCAGTCTGCTCTGGTTAACACTTCACACACCAAACCTCCAGTCTGTCCTGTTTAACACTTCACACACCAAACCTCCAGTCTGCTCTGGTTAACACTTCACACACCAAACCTCCAGTCTGCTCTGTTAACACTTCACACACCAAACCTCCAGTCTGCTCTGTTAACACTTCTGTTTAACACACCAAACCTCCACAGTCTCTGTTAACACTTCACACCAAACCTCCAGTCTGTCCTTTTAACACTTCACACACCAAACCTCCCAGTCTGCTCTGGTTAACACTTCACACACCAAACCTCCACAGTCTGCTCTGTTTAACAAACCTCCAGTCTGCTCTCACTTCACACCAAACCTCCAGTCTGTCCTGTTTAACACTTCACACACCAAACCTCCAGTCTGTCCTGGTTAACACTTCACACACCAAACCTCCACAGTCTGATTTGTTTAACACTTCACACACCAAACCTCCAGTCTGCTCTGGTTAACACTTCACGCACCAAACCTCCAGTCTGCTCTGGTTAACACTTCACACACCAAACCTCCAGTCTGCTCTGGTTAACACTTCACACACTAAACCTCCACAGTCTGTCCTGTTTAACACTTCACACACCAAACCTCCAGTCTGTCCTGTTTAACACTTCACACACCAAACCTCCAGTCTGTCCTGTTTAACACTTCACACACCAAACCTCCAGTCTGTTCTGTTAACACTTCACACACCAAACCTCAGTCTGCTCTGGTTAACACTTCACACACCAAACCTCCAGTCTGCTCTGGTTAACACTTCACACACCAAACCTCCAGTCTGTCCTGTTTAACACTTCACACACCAAACCTCCAGTCTGCTCTGGTTAACACTTCACACACCAAACCTCCAGTCTGCTCTGTTTAACATTTCACACCAAACCTCCACAGTCTGATTTGTTTAACACTTCACACACCAAACCTCCAGTCTGTCCTGTTTAACACTTCACACACCAAACCTCCAGTCTGTCCTGTTTAACACTTCACACACCAAACCTCCAGTCTGCTCTGGTTAACACTTCACACACCAAACCTCCACAGTCTGTCCTGTTTAACACTTCACACACCAAACCTCCAGTCTGTCCTGTTTAACACTTCACACACCAAACCTCCAGTCTGTCCTGTTTAACACTTCACACACCAAACCTCCAGTCTGTTCTGGTTAACACTTCACACACCAAACCTCCAGTCTGCTCTGGTTAACACTTCACACACCAAACCTCCAGTCTGTCCTGTTTAACACTTCACACACCAAACCTCCAGTCTGCTCTGTTTAACACTTCACACACCAAACCTCCACAGTCTGATTTGTTTAACACTTCACACACCAAACCTCCAGTCTGTCCTGTTTAACACTTCACACACCAAACCTCCAGTCTGTCCTGGTTAACACTTCACACACCAAACCTCCAGTCTGCTCTGGTTAACACTTCACACACCAAACCTCCAGTCTGCTCTGTTTAACACTTCACACACCAAACCTCCACAGTCTGTCCTGTTTAACACTTCACACACCAAACCTCCAGTCTGTCCTGTTTAACACTTCACACACCAAACCTCCAGTCTGTCCTGGTTAACACTTCACACACCAAACCTCCAGTCTGCTCTGGTTAACACTTCACACACCAAACCTCCACAGTCTGTCCTGTTTAACACTTCACACCCCAAACCTCCAGTCTGTCCTGTTTAACACTTCACACACCAAACCTCCAGTCTGTCCTGTTTAACACTTCACACACCAAACCTCCAGTCTGTTCTGGTTAACACTTCACACACCAAACCTCCAGTCTGCTCTGGTTAACACTTCACACACCAAACCTCCAGTCTGTCCTGTTTAACACTTCACACACCAAACCTCCAGTCTGCTCTGGTTAACACTTCACACACCAAACCTCCAGTCTGCTCTGGTTAACACTTCACACACCAAACCTCCAGTCTGCTCTGGTTAACACTTCACACACCAAACCTCCAGTCTGCTCTGATTAACACTTCACACACCAAACCTCCAGTCTGTCCTGTTTAACACTTCACACACCAAACCTCCACAGTCTGTTCTGGTTAACACTTCACACACCAAACCTCCAGTCTGTCCTTTTTAACACTTCACACACCAAACCTCCACAGTCTGCTCTGGTTAACACTTCACACACCAAACCTCCACAGTCTGCTCTGGTTAACACTGCACACACCAAACCTCCAGTCTGCTCTGTTTAACACTTCACACACCAAACCTCCACAGTCTGATTTGTTTACCACTTCACACCCCAAACCTCCAGTCTGTCCTGTTTAACACTTCACACACCAAACCTCCAGTCTGTCCTGGTTAACACTTCACGCACCAAACCTCCAGTCTGCTCTGGTTAACACTTCACACACCAAACCTCCAGTCTGCTCTGGTTAACACTTCACACACTAAACCTCCACAGTCTGTCCTGTTTAACACTTCACACACCAAACCTCCAGTCTGTCCTGTTTAACACTTCACACACCAAACCTCCAGTCTGTCCTGTTTAACACTTCACACACCAAACCTCCAGTCTGTTCTGGTTAACACTTCACACACCAAACCTCCAGTCTGCTCTGGTTAACACTTCACACACCAAACCTCCAGTCTGTCCTGTTTAACACTTCACACACCAAACCTCCAGTCTGCTCTGGTTAACACTTCACACACCAAACCTCCAGTCTGCTCTGGTTAACACTTCACACACCAAACCTCCACAGTCTGTTCTGGTTAACACTTCACACACCAAACCTCCAGTCTGCTCTGTTTAACATTTCACACACCAAACCTCCACAGTCTGATTTGTTTAACACTTCACACACCAAACCTCCAGTCTGTCCTGTTTAACACTTCACACACCAAACCTCCAGTCTGTCCTGGTTAACACTTCACACACCAAACCTCCAGTCTGCTCTGGTTAACACTTCACACACCAAACCTCCACAGTCTGTCCTGTTTAACACTTCACACACCAAACCTCCAGTCTGTCCTGTTTAACACTTCACACACCAAACCTCCAGTCTGTCCTGTTTAACACTTCACACACCAAACCTCCAGTCTGCTCTGTTTAACACTTCACACACCAAACCTCCAGTCTGCTCTGGTTAACACTTCACACACCAAACCTCCACAGTCTGATTTGTTTAACACTTCACACACCAAACCTCCAGTCTGTCCTGTTTAACACTTCACACACCAAACCTCCAGTCTGTCCTGGTTAACACTTCACACACTAAACCTCCACAGTCTGTCCTGTTTAACACTTCACACACCAAACCTCCAGTCTGTCCTGTTTAACACTTCACACACCAAACCTCCAGTCTGTCCTGTTTAACACTTCACACACCAAACCTCCAGTCTGTTCTGGTTAACACTTCACACACCAAACCTCCAGTCTGCTCTGGTTAACACTTCACACACCAAACCTCCAGTCTGTCCTGTTTAACACTTCACACACCAAACCTCCAGTCTGTTCTGGTTAACACTTCACACACCAAACCTCCAGTCTGCTCTGGTTAACACTTCACACACCAAACCTCCAGTCTGTCCTGTTTAACACTTCACACACCAAACCTCCAGTCTGCTCTGGTTAACACTTCACACACCAAACCTCCAGTCTGCTCTGGTTAACACTTCACACACCAAACCTCCAGTCTGTCCTGTTTAACACTTCACACACCAAACCTCCAGTCTGTCCTGTTTAACACTTCACACATCAAACCTCCAGTCTGTTCTGGTTAACACTTCACACACCAAACCTCCAGTCTGCTCTGGTTAACACTTCACACACCAAACCTCCAGTCTGTCCTGTTTAACACTTCACACACCAAACCTCCAGTCTGCTCTGTTTAACACTTCACACACCAAACCTCCAGTCTGCTCTGGTTAACACTTCACACACCAAACCTCCAGTCTGCTCTGGTTAACACTTCACACACCAAACCTCCAGTCTGTCCTGTTTAACACTTCACACACCAAACCTCCAGTCTGCTCTGGTTAACACTTCACACACCAAACCTCCACTCTGCTCTGGTTAACACTTCACACACCAAACCTCCAGTCTGCTCTGGTTAACACTTCACACACCAAACCTCCAGTCTGCTCTGGTTAACACTTCACACACCAAACCTCCAGTCTGTCCTGTTTAACACTTCACACACCAAACCTCCAGTCTGCTCTGGTTAACACTTCACACACCAAACCTCCAGTCTGCTCTGGGTAACACTTCACACACCAAACCTCCAGTCTGCTCTGGTTAACACTTCACACACCAAACCTCCACTCTGTGCCCTGTATAACACTTCACACACCAAACCTCCAGTCTGTCCTTTTTAACACTTCACACACCAAACCTCCAGTCTGTCCTGTTTAACACTTCACACACCAAACCCCCAGTCTGTTCTGGTTAACACTTCACACACCAAACCTCCAGTCTGCTCTGGTTAACACTTCACACACCAAACCTCCAGTCTGTCCTGTTTAACACTTCACACACCAAACCTCCAGTCTGCTCTGGTTAACACTTCACACACCAAACCTCCAGTCTGCTCTGGTTAACACTTCACACACCAAACCTCCACAGTCTGTTCTGGTTAACACTTCACACACCAAACCTCCAGTCTGCTCTGTTTAACATTTCACACACCAAACCTCCACAGTCTGATTTGTTTAACACTTCACACACCAAACCTCCAGTCTGTCCTGTTTAACACTTCACACACCAAACCTCCAGTCTGTCCTGGTTAACACTTCACACACCAAACCTCCAGTCTGATCTGTTTAACACTTCACACACCAAACCTCCAGTCTGTCCTGTTTAACACTTCACACACCAAACCTCCAGTCTGTCCTGTTTAACACTTCACACACCAAACCTCCAGTCTGTCCTGTTTAACACTTCACACACCAAACCTCCAGTCTGCTCTGGTTAACACTTCACACACCAAACCTCCAGTCTGTCCTGTTTAACACTTCACACACCAAACCTCCAGTCTGCTCTGTTTAACACTTCACACACCAAACCTCCACAGTCTGATTTGTTTAACACTTCACACACCAAACCTCCAGTCTGTCCTGTTTAACACTTCACACACCAAACCTCCAGTCTGTCCTGTTTAACACTTCACACACCAAACCTCCAGTCTGCTCTGGTTAACACTTCACACACCAAACCTCCAGTCTGCTCTGGTTAACACTTCACACACCAAACCTCCAGTCTGTCCTGTTTAACACTTCACACACCAAACCTCCAGTCTGTCCTGTTTAACACTTCACACACCAAACCTCCAGTCTGTCCTGGTTAACACTTCACACACCAAACCTCCAGTCTGCTCTGGTTAACACTTCACACACCAAACCTCCACAGTCTGTCCTGTTTAACACTTCACACACCAAACCTCCAGTCTGTCCTGTTTAACACTTCACACACCAAACCTCCAGTCTGTCCTGTTTAACACTTCACACACCAAACCTCCAGTCTGTTCTGGTTAACACTTCACACACCAAACCTCCAGTCTGCTCTGGTTAACACTTCACACACCAAACCTCCAGTCTGTCCTGTTTAACACTTCACACACCAAACCTCCAGTCTGCTCTGGTTAACACTTCACACACCAAACCTCCAGTCTGCTCTGGTTAACACTTCACACACCAAACCTCCAGTCTGTCCTGTTTAACACTTCACACACCAAACCTCCAGTCTGTCCTGTTTAACACTTCACACACCAAACCTCCAGTCTGTTCTGGTTAACACTTCACACACCAAACCTCCAGTCTGCTCTGGTTAACACTTCACACACCAAACCTCCAGTCTGTCCTGTTTAACACTTCACACACCAAACCTCCAGTCTGCTCTGTTTAACACTTCACACACCAAACCTCCACAGTCTGATTTGTTTAACACTTCACACACCAAACCTCCAGTCTGTCCTGTTTAACACTTCACACACCAAACCTCCAGTCTGTCCTGGTTAACACTTCACGCACCAAACCTCCAGTCTGCTCTGGTTAACACTTCACACACCAAACCTCCAGTCTGGTCTGTTTAACACTTCACACACCAAACCTCCACAGTCTGTCCTGTTTAACACTTCACACACCAAACCTCCAGTCTGTCCTGTTTAACACTTCACACACCAAACCTCCAGTCTGTCCTGGTTAACACTTCACACACCAAACCTCCAGTCTGCTCTGGTTAACACTTCACACACCAAACCTCCACAGTCTGTCCTGTTTAACACTTCACACACCAAACCTCCAGTCTGTCCTGTTTAACACTTCACACACCAAACCTCCAGTCTGTCCTGTTTAACACTTCACACACCAAACCTCCAGTCTGTTCTGGTTAACACTTCACACACCAAACCTCCAGTCTGCTCTGGTTAACACTTCACACACCAAACCTCCAGTCTGTCCTGTTTAACACTTCACACACCAAACCTCCAGTCTGCTCTGGTTAACACTTCACACACCAAACCTCCAGTCTGCTCTGGTTAACACTTCACACACCAAACCTCCAGTCTGCTCTGGGTAACACTTCACACAACAAACCTCCAGTTTGCTCTGGTTAACACTTCACACACCAAACCTCCAGTCTGTCCTGTTTAACACTTCACACACCAAACCTCCACAGTCTGTTCTGGTTAACACTTCACACACCAAACCTCCAGTCTGTCCTTTTTAACACTTCACACACCAAACCTCCACAGTCTGCTCTGGTTAACACTGCACACACCAAACCTCCAGTCTGCTCTGTTTAACACTTCACACACCAAACCTCCACAGTCTGATTTGTTTAACACTTCACACACCAAACCTCCAGTCTGTCCTGTTTAACACTTCACACACCAAACCTCCAGTCTGTCCTGGTTAACACTTCACGCACCAAACCTCCAGTCTGCTCTGGTTAACACTTCACACACCAAACCTCCACTCTGCTCTGGTTAACACTTCACACACCAAACCTCCACAGTCTGTCCTGTTTAACACTTCACACACCAAACCTCCAGTCTGCTCTGGTTAACACTTCACACACTAAACCTCCACAGTCTGTCCTGTTTAACACTTCACACACCAAACCTCCAGTCTGTTCTGGTTAACACTTCACACACCAAACCTCCAGTCTGCTCTGGTTAACACTTCACACACCAAACCTCCAGTCTGTCCTGTTTAACACTTCACACACCAAACCTCCAGTCTGCTCTGGTTAACACTTCACACACCAAACCTCCAGTCTGCTCTGGTTAACACTTCACACACCAAACCTCCACAGTCTGTTCTGGTTAACACTTCACACACCAAACCTCCAGTCTGCTCTGTTTAACATTTCACACACCAAACCTCCACAGTCTGATTTGTTTAACACTTCACACACCAAACCTCCAGTCTGTCCTGTTTAACACTTCACACACCAAACCTCCAGTCTGTCCTGGTTAACACTTCACACACCAAACCTCCAGTCTGCTCTGGTTAACACTTCACACACCAAACCTCCACAGTCTGTCCTGTTTAACACTTCACACACCAAACCTCCAGTCTGTCCTGTTTAACACTTCACACACCAAACCTCCAGTCTGTCCTGTTTAACACTTCACACATCAAACCTCCAGTCTGTTCTGGTTAACACTTCACACACCAAACCTCCAGTCTGCTCTGGTTAACACTTCACACACCAAACCTCCAGTCTGTCCTGTTTAACACTTCACACACCAAACCTCCAGTCTGCTCTGTTTAACACTTCACACACCAAACCTCCAGTCTGCTCTGGTTAACACTTCACACACCAAACCTCCACAGTCTGATTTGTTTAACACTTCACACACCAAACCTCCAGTCTGTCCTGTTTAACACTTCACACACCAAACCTCCAGTCTGTCCTGGTTAACACTTCACACACTAAACCTCCACAGTCTGTCCTGTTTAACACTTCACACACCAAACCTCCAGTCTGTCCTGTTTAACACTTCACACACCAAACCTCCAGTCTGTCCTGTTTAACACTTCACACACCAAACCTCCAGTCTGTTCTGGTTAACACTTCACACACCAAACCTCCAGTCTGCTCTGGTTAACACTTCACACACCAAACCTCCAGTCTGTCCTGTTTAACACTTCACACACCAAACCTCCAGTCTGTTCTGGTTAACACTTCACACACCAAACCTCCAGTCTGCTCTGGTTAACACTTCACACACCAAACCTCCAGTCTGTCCTGTTTAACACTTCACACACCAAACCTCCAGTCTGCTCTGTTAACACTTCACACACCAAACCTCCAGTCTGCTCTGGTTAACACTTCACACACCAAACCTCCAGTCTGTCCTGTTTAACACTTCACACATCAAACCTCCAGTCTGCTCTGGTTAACACTTCACACACCAAACCTCCACTCTGCTCTGGTTAACACTTCACACACCAAACCTCCAGTCTGCTCTGGTTAACACTTCACACAACAAACCTCCAGTTTGCTCTGGTTAACACTTCACACACCAAACCTCCACAGTCTGTTCTGGTTAACACTTCACACACCAAACCTCCAGTCTGTCCTGTTTAACACTTCACACACCAAACCTCCAGTCTGTCCTGTTTAACACTTCACACACCAAACCTCCAGTCTGTCCTGTTTAACACTTCACACACCAAACCTCCACAGTCTGTTCTGGTTAACACTTCACACACCAAACCTCCACAGTCTGTTCTGGTTAACACTTCACACACCAAACCTCCAGTCTGTCCTGTTTAATACTTCACACACCAAACCTCCAGTCTGCTCTGGTTAACACTTCACACACCAAACCTCCAGTCTGCTCTGGTTAACACTTCACACACCAAACCTCCAGTCTGTCCTGGTTAACACTTCACACACCAAACCTCCAGTCTGCTCTGGTTAACACTTCACACACCAAACCTCCAGTCTGTCCTGTTTAACACTTCACACACCAAACCTCCACAGTCTGTTCTGGTTAACACTTCACACACCAAACCTCCAGTCTGCTCTGTTTAACACTTCACACACCAAACCTCCACAGTCTGATTTGTTTAACACTTCACACACCAAACCTCCAGTCTGTCCTGTTTAACACTTCACACACCAAACCTCCAGTCTGTCCTGGTTAACACTTCACACACCAAACCTCCAGTCTGCTCTGGTTAACACTTCACACACCAAACCTCCACAGTCTGTCCTGTTTAACACTTCACACACCAAACCTCCAGTCTGTCCTGTTTAACACTTCACACACCAAACCTCCAGTCTGTCCTGTTTAACACTTCACACACCAAACCTCCAGTCTGCTCTGGTTAACACTTCACACACCAAACCTCCAGTCTGCTCTGGTTAACACTTCACACACCAAACCTCCAGTCTGTCCTGTTTAACACTTCACACACCAAAACTCCAGTCTGCTCTGGTTAACACTTCACACACCAAACCTCCAGTCTGTCCTGGTTAACACTTCACACACCAAACCTCCAGTCTGCTCTGTTTAACACTTCACACACCAAACCTCCACAGTCTGATTTGTTTAACACTTCACACACCAAACCTCCAGTCTGTCCTGTTTAACACTTCACACACCAAACCTCCAGTCTGTCCTGGTTAACACTTCACGCACCAAACCTCCAGTCTGCTCTGGTTAACACTTCACACACCAAACCTCCAGTCTGCTCTGTTTAACACTTCACACACCAAACCTCCACAGTCTGTCCTGTTTAACACTTCACACACCAAACCTCCAGTCTGTCCTGTTTAACACTTCACACACCAAACCTCCAGTCTGTCCTGTTTAACACTTCACACACCAAACCTCCAGTCTGTTCTGGTTAACACTTCACACACCAAACCTCCAGTCTGCTCTGGTTAACACTTCACACACCAAACCTCCAGTCTGTCCTGTTTAACACTTCACACACCAAACCTCCAGTCTGCTCTGGTTAACACTTCACACACCAAACCTCCAGTCTGCTCTGGTTAACACTTCACACACCAAACCTCCAGTCTGCTCTGGTTAACACTTCACACACCAAACCTCCAGTCTGCTCTGATTAACACTTCACACACCAAACCTCCACAGTCTGTTCTGGTTAACACTTCACACACCAAACCTCCAGTCTGCTCTGTTTAACACTTCACACACCAAACCTCCACAGTCTGATTTGTTTAACACTTCACACACCAAACCTCCAGTCTGTCCTGTTTAACACTTCACACACCAAACCTCCAGTCTGTCCTGGTTAACACTTCACACACCAAACCTCCAGTCTGCTCTGGTTAACACTTCACACACCAAACCTCCACAGTCTGTCCTGTTTAACACTTCACACACCAAACCTCCAGTCTGTCCTGTTTAACACTTCACACACCAAACCTCCAGTCTGTCCTGTTTAACACTTCACACACCAAACCTCCAGTCTGCTCTGGTTAACACTTCACACACCAAACCTCCAGTCTGCTCTGGTTAACACTTCACACACCAAACCTCCAGTCTGTCCTGTTTAACACTTCACACACCAAACCTCCAGTCTGCTCTGGTTAACACTTCACACACCAAACCTCCAGTCTGCTCTGGTTAACACTTCACACACCAAACCTCCAGTCTGCTCTGGTTAACACTTCACACACCAAACCTCCAGTCTGTCCTGTTTAACACTTCACACACCAAACCTCCAGTCTGCTCTGGTTAACACTTCACACACCAAACCTCCAGTCTGTCCTGTTTAACACTTCACACACCAAACCTCCAGTCTGCTCTGGTTAACACTTCACACAACAAACCTCCAGTTTGCTCTGGTTAACACTTCACACACCAAACCTCCAGTCTGCTCTGGTTAACACTTCACACACCAAACCTCCAGTCTGCTCTGGGTAACACTTCACACAACAAACCTCCAGTTTGCTCTGGTTAACACTTCACACACCAAACCTCCAGTCTGTCCTGTTTAACACTTCACACACCAAACCTCCAGTCTGTCCTGTTTAACACTTCACACACCAAACCTCCAGTCTGTCCTGTTTAACACTTCACACACCAAACCTCCACAGTCTGTTCTGGTTAACACTTCACACACCAAACTTCCACAGTCTGTTCTGGTTAACACTTCACACACCAAACCTCCAGTCTGTCCTGTTTAATACTTCACACACCAAACCTCCAGTCTGCTCTGGTTAACACTTCACACACCAAACCTCCAGTCTGCTCTGGTTAACACTTCACACACCAAACCTCCAGTCTGTCCTGGTTAACACTTCACACACCAAACCTCCAGTCTGTCCTGGTTAACACTTCACACACCAAACCTCCAGTCTGCTCTGGTTAACACTTCACACACCAAACCTCCAGTCTGTCCTGTTTAACACTTCACACACCAAACCTCCACAGTCTGTTCTGGTTAACACTTCACACACCAAACCTCCAGTCTGCTCTGTTTAACACTTCACACACCAAACCTCCACAGTCTGTTCTGGTTAACACTTCACACACCAAACCTCCAGTCTGCTCTGTTTAACACTTCACACACCAAACCTCCACAGTCTGATTTGTTTAACACTTCACACACCAAACCTCCAGTCTGTCCTGTTTAACACTTCACACACCAAACCTCCAGTCTGTCCTGGTTAACACTTCACACACCAAACCTCCAGTCTGCTCTGGTTAACACTTCACACACCAAACCTCCACAGTCTGTCCTGTTTAACACTTCACACACCAAACCTCCAGTCTGTCCTGTTTAACACTTCACACACCAAACCTCCAGTCTGTCCTGTTTAACACTTCACACACCAAACCTCCAGTCTGTTCTGGTTAACACTTCACACACCAAACCTCCAGTCTGCTCTGGTTAACACTTCACACACCAAACCTCCAGTCTGTCCTGTTTAACACTTCACACACCAAACCTCCAGTCTGCTCTGGTTAACACTTCACACACCAAACCTCCAGTCTGCTCTGGTTAACACTTCACACACCAAACCTCCAGTCTGCTCTGGTTAACACTTCACACACCAAACCTCCACTCTGCTCTGGTTAACACTTCACACACCAAACCTCCAGTCTGCTCTGGTTAACACTTCACACAACAAACCTCCAGTTTGCTCTGGTTAACACTTCACACACCAAACCTCCACAGTCTGTTCTGGTTAACACTTCACACACCAAACCTCCAGTCTGTCCTGTTTAACACTTCACACACCAAACCTCCAGTCTGTCCTGTTTAACACTTCACACACCAAACCTCCAGTCTGTCCTGTTTAACACTTCACACACCAAACCTCCACAGTCTGTTCTGGTTAACACTTCACACACCAAACTTCCACAGTCTGTTCTGGTTAACACTTCACACACCAAACCTCCAGTCTGTCCTGTTTAATACTTCACACACCAAACCTCCAGTCTGCTCTGGTTAACACTTCACACACCAAACCTCCAGTCTGCTCTGGTTAACACTTCACACACCAAACCTCCAGTCTGTCCTGGTTAACACTTCACACACCAAACCTCCAGTCTGCTCTGGTTAACACTTCACACACCAAACCTCCAGTCTGTCCTGGTTAACACTTCACACACCAAACCTCCAGTCTGTCCTGTTTAACACTTCACACACCAAACCTCCACAGTCTGCTCTGGTTAACACTTCACACACCAAACCTCCACAGTCTGCTCTGGTTAACACTTCACACACCAAACCTCCACAGTCTGCTCTGGTTAACACTTCACACACCAAACCTCCAGTCTGCTCTGGTTAACACTTCACACACCAAACCTCCAGTCTGTCCTGTTTAACACTTCACACACCAAACCTCCAGTCTGCTCTGGTTAACACTTCACACACCAAACCTCCAGTCTGTTCTGTTTAACACTTCACACACCAAACCTCCAGTCTGCTCTGGTTAACACTTCACACACCAAACCTCCAGTCTGTTCTGTTTAACACTTCACACACCAAACCTCCAGTCTGTTCTGTTTAACACTTCACACACCAAACCTCCAGTCTGTCCTGTTTAACACTTTACACACCAAACCTCCACAGTCTGCTCTGGTTAACACTTCACACACCAAACCTCCAGTCTGTCCTGGTTAACACTTCACACACCAAACCTCCACAGTCTGCTCTGGTTAACACTTCACACACCAAACCTCCAGTCTGTTCTGTTTAACACTTCACACACCAAACCTCCAGTCTGTTCTGGTTAACACTTCACACACCAAACCTCCAGTCTGTTCTGTTTAACACTTCACACACCAAACCTCCAGTCTGTCCTGTTTAACACTTCACACAACAAACCTCCAGTTTGCTCTGGTTAACACTTCACACACCAAACCTCCACAGTCTGTTCTGGTTAACACTTCACACACCAAACCTCCAGTCTGTCCTGTTTAACACTTCACACACCAAACCTCCAGTCTGTCCTGTTTAACACTTCACACCAAACCTCCAGTCTGTCCTGTTTAACACTTCACACACCAAACCTCCACAGTCTGTTCTGGTTAACACTTCACACACCAAACCTCCACAGTCTGTTCTGGTTAACACTTCACACACCAAACCTCCAGTCTGTCCTGTTTAATACTTCACACACCAAACCTCCAGTCTGCTCTGGTTAACACTTCACACACCAAACCTCCAGTCTGCTCTGGTTAACACTTCACACACCAAACCTCCAGTCTGTCCTGGTTAACACTTCACACACCAAACCTCCAGTCTGCTCTGGTTAACACTTCACACACCAAACCTCCAGTCTGTCCTGTTTAACACTTCACACACCAAACCTCCAGTCTGCTCTGGTTAACACTTCACACACCAAACCTCCAGTCTGTTCTGTTTAACACTTCACACACCAAACCTCCAGTCTGCTCTGGTTAACACTTCACACACCAAACCTCCAGTCTGCTCTGGTTAACACTTCACACACCAAACCTCCAGTCTGTCCTGTTTAACACTTCACACACCAAACCTCCAGTCTGCTCTGGTTAACACTTCACACACCAAACCTCCAGTCTGTTCTGTTTAACACTTCACACACCAAACCTCCAGTCTGCTCTGGTTAACACTTCACACACCAAACCTCCAGTCTGTTCTGTTTAACACTTCACACACCAAACCTCCAGTCTGTTCTGTTTAACACTTCACACACCAAACCTCCAGTCTGTCCTGTTTAACACTTCACACACCAAACCTCCACAGTCTGCTCTGGTTAACACTTCACACACCAAACCTCCAGTCTGTCCTGGTTAACACTTCACACACCAAACCTCCACAGTCTGCTCTGGTTAACACTTCACACACCAAACCTCCAGTCTGTTCTGTTTAACACTTCACACACCAAACCTCCAGTCTGTTCTGGTTAACACTTCACACACCAAACCTCCAGTCTGTTCTGGTTAACACTTCACACACCAAACCTCCAGTCTGTTCTGTTTAACACTTCACACACCAAACCTCCAGTCTGTCCTGTTTAACACTTCACACACCAAACCTCCAGTCTGCTCTGGTTAACACTTCACACACCAAACCTCCAGTCTGTCCTGTTTAACACTTCACACACCAAACCTCCAGTCTGTTCTGTTTAACACTTCACACACCAAACCTCCAGTCTGTCCTGTTTAACACTTCACACACCAAACCTCCACAGTCTGCTCTGGTTAACACTTCACACACCAAACCTCCACAGTCTGCTCTGGTTAACACTTCACACACCAAACCTCCACAGTCTGCTCTGGTTAACACTTCACACACCAAACCTCCACAGTCTGCTCTGGTTAACACTTCACACACCAAACCTCCAGTCTGTCCTGTTTAACACTTCACACACCAAACCTCCAGTCTGCTCTGGTTAACACTTCACACACCAAACCTCCAGTCTGTTCTGTTTAACACTTCACACACCAAACCTCCAGTCTGCTCTGGTTAACACTTCACACACCAAACCTCCAGTCTGTTCTGTTTAACACTTCACACATCAAACCTCCAGTCTGTTCTGTTTAACACTTCACACACCAAACCTCCAGTCTGTCCTGTTTAACACTTCACACACCAAACCTCCAGTCTGTCCTGGTTAACACTTCACACACCAAACCTCCAGTCTGTTCTGTTTAACACTTCACACACCAAACCTCCAGTCTGTTCTGGTTAACACTTCACACACCAAACCTCCAGTCTGTCCTGTTTAACACTTCACACACCAAACCTCCACAGTCTGATTTGTTTAACATGCAGACAACGGTTAGGCTAAGGCTAAGGCTAACAAGCTAACATGCAACACCTCTAGGTTAAGGCTAACTCGCAGGTTCAGGCTAACTCCCCATTAGGTGCCACCTCCTGCCGTTATTAACCCCTGGACTGCTCCAGCACTGCAGCTGACCCCTGTCCTCTGACCTCTGTGTGTGTTTCCAGAGGGTACGGCATAAAGGCAAAATACAAATATTTGTCTCTATGACAGTAAACCATAAAGACATCTTCATCACAGAATCAGGCAATACATTTGGCTGACTCAGAACACCAACCAGAAAGAGAAGACTCTCTCTCTCATTTCCGAGTTGAACATTAACTGGTAATGTTTTAAGGAACCAGAGCGCCGGCCTGGTGCTGTGGCTGAGGGCTGACTCTTTCTGACAGCCTGGTCCTGTGGCTGAGGGCTGCCCCACTCTGACAGCCTGGGTTTAGAATGTCTTGATTAACCTTGATGTCATAACAGATGTAGAGCATGATTGTAAAACCACCAAAAGACTTGGTAATCAACGCCTCAAACTTACCGAAGTGTGTGTTGAACTGTGTTCAGCTTTGTGTGTGTGTGAAGAGAGGAAGAAAGGAGGGAGAGGAAGAAAGGAGGAGGGAGAGGAAGAGGAGGGAGGAAGAGAGGAGGAGGGAGAGGAAGAGAGGGAGAGGAAGAGAGGAGGAGGGAGAGGAAGGAGAGGGAGGAAGAGAGGAAGAGGAGGAGGAGAGAGGAAGAGAGGAGGAGGGAGAGGAAGGAGGAGGGAGAGGAAGAGAGAGAGGAAGAGAGGAAGAGGAGGGAGGAGGGAGAGGAGGAGGAGAGGAAGAGAAGAGAGGAGGGAGAGGAAGAGAGAGGAGGGGAGGAAGAGAGGAGGAGGGAGGAGGAGGAGGGAGGGAGGAGGGAGAGGAGAGGAGGGAGGGAGAGGAAGAGAGGAGGGAGAGGAAGAGAGGAGGAGGGAGAGGAGGGGGAAGAGGAGGAGGGGAAGAAAGGAAGAGAGGAGGGAGAGGAAGAGAGGAGGAGGGAGAGGAAGAGAGGAGGCGGGAGAGGAAGAGAGGAGGAGGGAGGAAGAGAGGAGGAGGGAAGGAAGAGAGGAGGGAGAGGAAGAGAGGAGGAGGGAGAGGAAGAGAGGAGGAGGGAGAGGAAGAGAGGAGGGAGAGGAAGAGAGGAGGGAGAGGAAGAGAGGAGGAGGGGAAGGAAGAGAGGAGGGAGAGGAAGAGAGGAGGAGGGAGAGGAAGAGAGGAGGGAGAGGAAGAGAGGAGGAGGGAGAGGAAGAGGAAGAGAGGAGGAGGGAGAGGAAGAAAGGAGGGAGAGGAAGAGTGGAGGGAGAGGAAGAGAGGAGGCGGGAAGGAATGACAGAGACAATGAATCGTGCGTCAGAGACGCCAGCGTGTGAGTGGAGGATGAGGACATGACGCTTACTACCAACGGGCAGCTGCAGGTCAGTCATAGATGGTGAAATGGAGCCATCATCAGTGATTCACATTCACACTGCTGATCTATGCGACTGGCCGATTAGAATAATGGTGTTAGTCACTATTGAAGCGTTTCTGGGTGTCTTCAACACCATCATTAAGTTTGCTGATGACACAACAGTGGTAGTGCCTGATCAACGACAACGATGAGACAGCCAATAGGGAGGAGGTCAGAGACCTGGCCGGGTGGTGCCAGAACAACAACCTCTCCCTCAACGTGATCAAGACTAAGGAGATGATTGTGGACTACAGGAAAAGGTGGACCGAGATTGACTCTGGTACCCCCTGTATATAGCCTCGCTATTGTTATTTTACTGTTGCTCTTTAATTATTTGTTATTTTTATATCTTATTTTTTTTTAGGTATTTCCTTAAAACTGCCTTGTTGGTTAAGGGCTTGTCAGTAAGCATTTCACTGTAAGGTCTCCACATGTTGTATTTGGTGTATGTGACAAATAACATCTGATTTGAGTCTAAAGTAGCAGGGAAAGAGTTGGGAGAGGGGACTGGAGTCTGAAGTAGTAGAGCCAGAGAGGGGAGAGGAAGCCTGGAGACTGGAGACTGGAGTCTGAAGTAGAAGGGAGAGTGGACTGGAGTCTGAAGTATTAGGGAGAGGGGACTGGAGTCTGAAGTATTAGGGAGAGGAGACTGGAGTCTAAAGTAGAAGGGAGAGGAGACTGGAGTCTGAAGTAGCAGGGAGAGGAGACTGGAGTCTAAAGTAGCAGGGAGAGGAGACTGGAGTCTGAAGTATTAGGGAGAGGAGACTGGAGTCTAAAGTAGAAGGGAGAGGAGACTGGAGTCTGAAGTAGTAGGGAGAGGAGACTGGAGTCTAAAGTAGAAGGGAGAGGAGACTGGAGTCTGAAGTATTAGGGAGAGGAGACTGGAGTCTAAAGTAGAAGGGAGAGGAGACTGGAGTCTGAAGTAGCAGGGAGAGGAGACTGGAGTCTGAAGTAGCAGGGAGAGGAGACTGGAGTCTGAAGTAGCAGGGAGAGGGGACTGGAGTCTGAAGTATCAGGGAGAGGAGACTGGAGTCTGAAGTAGCAGGGAGAGGAGACTGGAGTCTAAAGTAGGTGGAAGAGAGTTAGGAGAGGGGACTAGTGTCAGAAGTAGCAGCAACAGAGTTGGGAGTGGGGTCTGGAGTCTGAAGTAACAGCAACAGAGTTGAGAGTGGGGTCTGGAGTCTGAAGTAGCAGCAACAGAGTTGCGAGAGGGGTCTGGAGTCTGAAGTAGCAGAGAGAGGGGACTGGAGTCTAAAGTAGCAGGGAGAGGAGACTGGAGACTGAATTAGCAGGGAGAGGGAACTGGAGTCTGAAGTAAGCAGGGAGAGGGGTCTGGAGTCTGAAGTAGCAGAGAGAGGGGACTGGAGTCTAAAGTAGCAGGGAGAGGAGACTGGAGACTGAATTAGCAGGGAGAGGGAACTGGAGTCTGAAGTAAGCAGGGAGAGGGGACTAGAGTCTGAAGTAGCAGGGAGAGGAGACTGGAGTCTGAAGTAGCAGGGAGAGGAGACTGGAGTCTGAAGTAGCAGGGAGAGGGGACTGGAGTCTGAAGTATCAGGGAGAGGAGACTGGAGTCTGAAGTAGCAGGGAGAGGAGACTGGAGTCTAAAGTAGGTGGAAGAGAGTTAGGAGAGGGGACTAGTGTCAGAAGTAGCAGCAACAGAGTTGGGAGTGGGGTCTGGAGTCTGAAGTAACAGCAACAGAGTTGGGAGTGGGGTCTGGAGTCTGAAGTAGCAGCAACAGAGTTGGGAGAGGGGTCTGGAGTCTGAAGTAGCAGCAACAGAGTTGGGAGAGGGGTCTGGCGTCTGAAGTAGCAGAGAGAGAGGACTGGAGTCTGAAGTAGCAGCAACAGAGTTGCGAAAGGGGTCTGGAGTCTGAAGTAGCAGAGAGAGGGGACTGGAGTCTAAAGTAGCAGGGAGAGGAGACTGGAGACTGAATTAGCAGGGAGAGGGAACTGGAGTCTGAAGTAAGCAGGGAGAGGGGACTAGAGTCTGAAGTAGCAGGGAGAAGGGACTGGAGTCTGAAGTAGCAGGGAGAGGAGACTGGAGTCTGAATTAGCAGGGAGAGGAGACTGGAGTCTGAAGTAGCAGGGAGAGGGGACTGGAGTCTGAAGTAGCAGGGAGAGGGGACTAGAGTCTGAAGTAAGCAGGGAGAGGGGACTAGAGTCTGAAGTAAGCAGGGAGAGGGGACTGGAGTCTGAAGTAAGCAGGGAGAGGGGACTGGAGTCTGAAGTAAGCAGGGAGAGGGGACTGGAGTCTGAAGTAAGCAGGGAAAGGGGGCTGGAGTCTGAAGTAAGCAGGGAAAGGGGGCTGGAGTCTGAAGTAAGCAGGGAGAGGGGACTGGAGTCTGAAGTAAGCAGGGAGAGGGGACTGGAGTCTGAAGTAAGTAAGCAGGGGAGAGGGGAGGGGAGTCTGAAGTCTGAAGCAGGGAGAGGGGGCTGGAGTCTGAAGTAAGCAGGGAAAGGGGGCTGGAGTCTGAAGTAAGCAGGGAAAGGGGGCTGGAGTCTGAAGTGGCAGGGAGAGGGGACTGGAGCCTGTGTTAAACAGAGCAGACTGGAGGTTTGGTGTGTGAAGTGTTAACCAGAGCAGACTGTGGAGGTTTGGTGTGTGAAGTGTTAAACAGAGCAGACTGGAGGTTTGGTGTGTGAAGTGTTAAACAGAGCAGACTGTGGAGGTTTGGTGTGTGAAGTGTTAACCAGAGCAGACTGTGGAGGTTTGGTGTGTGAAGTGTTAACCAGAACAGACTGTGGAGGTTTGGTGTGTGAAGTGTTAACCAGAGCAGACTGTGGAGGTTTGGTGTGTGAAGTGTTAACCAGAGCAGACTGTGGAGGTTTGGAGGTTTGGTGTGTGAAGTGTTAACCAGAGCAGACTGTGGAGGTTTGGTGTGTGAAGTGTTAACAGAGCAGACTGTGGAGGTTTGGTGTGTGAAGTGTTAACCAGAGCAGACTGTGGAGGTTTGGTGTGTGAAGTGTTAACCAGAACAGACTGTGGAGGTTTGGTGTGTGAAGTGTTAACCAGAACAGACTGTGGAGGTTTGGTGTGTGAAGTGTTAACCAGAGCAGACTGTGGAGGTTTGGTGTGTGAAGTGTTAACCAGAGCAGACTGTGGAGGTGTTGTTAACAGAGCAGACTGTGGTGAAGTGTTAACCAGAGCAGACTGTGGAGGTTTGGTGTGTGAAGTGTTAACCAGAACAGACTGTGGAGGTTTGGTGTGTGAAGTGTTAACCAGAACAGACTGTGGAGGTTTGGTGTGTGAAGTGTTAACCAGAGCAGACTGTGGAGGTTTGGTGTGTGAAGTGTTAACCAGAACAGACTGTGGAGGTTTGGTGTGTGAAGTGTTAACCAGAACAGACTGTGGAGGTTTGGTGTGTGAAGTGTTAACCAGAACAGACTGTGGAGGTTTGGTGTGTGAAGTGTTAACCAGAACAGACTGTGGAGGTTTGGTGTGTGAAGTGTTAACCAGAACAGACTGTGGAGGTTTGGTGTGTGAAGTGTTAACCAGAACAGACTGTGGATGTTTGGTGTGTGAAGTGTTAACCCTTTACCTACAATTTCCGCAGACCAGCTGAAATCTAATGAACATAATAAAAACCTCCACAAATAAATCCGTCTGTTTAATCTCAGACTGTTGGGCTTGCCTAGCGGTTGGGAAGTACACACAAAGAAAGTTAAAGCTGAGGGCTGATGTGTGTGGGGGAAACATGTGGTCCGTCAGCTGTGTGCGTGGCTGCCTGTTCTCCACTCATCTCATCTTCGCGTTCCTTCACTCCTCATTCACTCCAAACGCTTACAAGATCAATTCGGACCAGCAGGCAGCCTCTCTCTCCTCCTTCAGGCTTTGGTACGCTGGCTACAAACAACTTTGATTTTCTACTATCAAAAGTCCTTTTAAAAAATTCCTTGGAAAATACACATTTATGACCGTCAGAGTTTCTCTTTCACGCTAAATATTTCGTTAAATATTTCACTTTACTTTCACCTAAGAAAGCCCTGTTACTTCACCTACCCCTGCGGTACTTCATCTAATTTAGCCCTGTTACTTCAACTACCCTTACTTCATCTAAAGCCCTGTTACTTCAACTACCTTACTTCAGCTAAGAAAGCCCTGTTACTCTACCTATCCCTACCTTACTTCAGCCAAGAAAGCCCTGTAACTCTACCTATCCCTACCTTACTTCGTCTAAGAAAGCCCTGTTACTTCAACTACCCCTACTTCGTCTAAAGCCATGTTACTTCACCTACCTTACTTCAGCTAAGAAAGCCCTGTTACTCTACCTATCCCTACTTCAGCTAAGAAAGCCCTGTCACTCTACATATCCCTACTTCAGCTAAGAAAGCCCTGTTACTCTACCTATCCCTACCTTACTTCAGCCAAGAAAGCCCTGTAACTCTACCTATCCCTACCTTACTTCAGCTAAGAAAGCCCTGTTACTCTACCTATCCCTACCTTACTTCAGCCAAGAAAGCCCTGTAACTCTACCTATCCCTACCTTACTTCAGCTAAGAAAGCCCTGTTACTCTACCTATCCCTACCTTACTTCAGCCAAGAAAGCCCTGTAACTCTACCTATCCCTACCTTACTTCAGCCAAGAAAGCCCTGTAACTCTACCTATCCCTACCTTACTTCAGCTAAGAAAGCTCTGTTACTCTACCTATCCCTACCTACTTCGTCTAAGAAAGCCCTGTTACTCCACCTATCCCTACCTTACTTCAGCCAAGAAAGCCCTGTTACTCTACCTATCCCTACCTTACTTCAGCTAAGAAAGCCCTGTTACTCTACCTATCCCTACCTACTTCGTCTAAGAAAGCCCTGTTACTCCACCTACCTTACTTCTTCTAAGAAAGCCCTGTTACTCCACCTACATTACTTCTTCTAAGAAACCCTGTTCCTCTACCTATCCCTACCTACTTTGCCTAAGAAAGCCCTGTTACTTCACCTACCTTACTTCAGCTAAGAAATCCCTTTTTACTCTACCTATCCCTACCTTACTTCAGCTAAGAAAGCCCTGTTACTCTACCTATCCCTACCTACTTCGTCTAAGAAAGCCCTGTTACTTCACCTACCTTACTTCAGCTAAGAAAGCCCTGTTACTTCACCTACCTTACTTCAGCTAAGAAAGCCCTGTTACTTCACCTACCTTACTTCAGCTAAGAAAGCCCTGTTACTTCACCTACCTTACTTCAGCTAAGAAAGCCCTGTTACTTCACCTACCTTACTTCAGCTAAGAAAGCCCTGTTACTCTACCTATCCCTACCTACTTCGTCTAAGAAAGCCCTGTTACTTCACCTACCTTACTTCAGCTAAGAAAGCCCTGTTACTTCACCTACCTTACTTCAGCTAAGAAAGCCCTGTTACTTCACCTACCTTACTACCTTACTTCAGCTAAGAAAGCCCTGTTACTTCACCTACCTTACTTCAGCTAAGAAAGCCCTGTTACTTCACCTACCTTACTTCAGCTAAGAAAGCCCTGTTACTTCACCTACCTTACTTCAGCTAAGAAAGCCCTGTTACTTCACCTACCTTACTTCAGCTAAGAAAGCCCTGTTACTTCACCTACCTTACTTCAGCTAAGAAAGCCCTGTTACTCTACCTATCCCTACCTACTTCGTCTAAGAAAGCCCTGTTACTTCACCTACCTTACTTCAGCTAAGAAAGCCCTGTTACTTCACCTACCTTACTTCAGCTAAGAAAGCCCTGTTACTTCACCTACCTTACCTCAGCTAAGAAAGCCCTGTTACTTCACCTACCTTACTTCAGCTAAGAAAGCCCTGTTACAGCTACTTCAGCTAAGAAAGCACTGTTACTTCACCTACCTTACTTCAGCTAAGAAAGCCCTGTTACTCTACCTATCCCTACCTACTTCGTCTAAGAAAGCCCTGTTACTTCACCTACCTTACTTCAGCTAAGAAAGCCCTGTTACTTCACCTACCTTACTTCAGCTAAGAAAGCCCTGTTACTTCACCTACCTTACTTCAGCTAAGAAAGCCCTGTTACTTCACCTACCTTACTTCAGCTAAGAAAGCCCTGTTATTTCACCTACCTTACTTCAGCTAAGAAAGCCCTGTTACTTCACCTACCTTACTTCAGCTAAGAAAGCCCTGTTACTTCACCTACCTTACTTCTTCTAAGAAAGCCCTGTTACTTCACCTACCTTACTTCAGCTAAGAAAGCCCTGTTACTCCACCTACCTTACTTCTTCTAAGAAAGCCTACCTTGACCCTTTTCCTTTTAATCAGATATTTATAGAAAACGGGGACTTTGTTAGAGGTGACACCCATAGATATAGAACCAGACACATTGACTTCCATTACTCCACCTACCTTACTTCTTCTAAGAAAGCCCTGTTCCTCTACCTATCCCTACCTACTTCGTCTAAGAAAGCCCTGTTCCTCTACCTATCCCTACCTACTTCGTCTAAGAAAGCCCTGTTCCTCTACCTATCCCTACCTACTTCCTACTAATAATTGTATGTTTATGATTCCGTGTGCCGGAGACCGGTATACAAGGATCTGTCCCGACACTCCATTCTTAGGTGTTGTCCTCCTCATGCTCCAGAAGCTGAGCACAGATCCTGACCGGTGTCGTGTTACACCGTGCCCTCCCAATAAAGGCAGACATGCAGGCGTCAAAAGCGCACAGACAGGGTTGAATCAGTGACCCAGTAGAAGAATGAAAATATCCTGGGGTGACAGGGGGGCATGAAAGAGACGGGGATCTGAAGACTGATCCACCACTTCCTCTCGTGGAAGAGCTCATGGGAAACGTGCTGACAGGATAGCCAACAGATGTTGTTCTGCTTTGTCTGTCAGTGTGTGTGTGTGTGTGTGTGTGTGTGTGTGTGTGTGTGTGTGTGCGTGTGTGTGCGTGCGTGCGTGCGTGCGTGCGTGCGTGCGTGCGTGCGTGTGTCTGCCAGCCCGTGAAGGTAGCGCAGTGCTCGCCGACACAGTAGTCTACTCTAGAGATTACCTGATGAGGCATTAACACAGCAACACCAGACCAGCTCCATCCCTTCTCACTGGTAATTCTCTCCCTGACTGAGTCTGTAATACCAACATGTTTCAAAAAGACCAAACATAGTCCCTGCACTCACGTCAGTGGCCACAAAGTGCTTTGGTCATGGCTCATATGAACACCATCATCCTGGAAACCTTAGACCCACTCCAATTCGCATACCGCCCCAACAGAACCAGAGGCGGCACAATCGCACTCCAGCCTGCCCTTTTCCACCTGGACAAAAGGAACATCTATGTGAGAATATGCTATTCACTGACTACAGCTCAACACCACAGTGCCCACAAAGCTAAGGACCCTGGGACAAAACATCTCCCTCTGAAATTGGATCCTGGACTTCCTGACAGGCCACCCCCCAGGAGGTAAGGGTTTTATTTTACCTTTTATTTAACCAGGCAAGTCAGTTAAGAACACATTCTTATTTACAATGATGGCCTAGGAACCTGCCTCCCTCCTCTAACCACTAGGCTACCTGCCTCCCTCCTCTAACCACTAGGCAACCTGCCTCCTCTAACCACTAGGCTACCTGCCTCCCTCCTCTAACCACTAGGCTACCTGCCTCCCTCCTCTAACCACTAGGCAACCTGCCTCCTCTAACCACTAGGCTACCTGCCTCCCTCCTCTAACCACTAGGCTACCTGCCTCCTCCTCTAACCACTGGCAACCTGCCTCCTCTAACCACTAGGCTACCTGCCTCCTCTAACCACTAGGCTAACCACTAGGCTACCTGCGTCCCCTCCTAGGCTAACCGCTGGGCTACCTGCCCTCCTCTAACCACTAGGCTACATGCCTCCCTCCTCTAACCACTAGGCTACCTGCCTCCCTCCTCTAACCACTAGGCAACCTGCCTCCTCTAACCACTAGGCTACCTGCCTCCTCTAACCACTAGGCTACCTGCCTCCTCTACCCACTAGGCTACCTGCGTCCTCTAACCACTAGGCTACATGCCTCCTCTACCCACTAGGCTACCTGTCTCCTCTAACCACTAGGCTACATGCCTCCCTCCTCTAACCACTAGGCTACCTGCCTCCCTCCTCTAACCACTAGGCAACCTGCCTCCTCTAACCACTAGGCTACATGCCTCCTCTAACCACTAGGCTACCTGCCTCCTCTAACCACTAGACTACCTGCCTCCTCTACCCACTAGGCTACCTGCGTCCTCTAACCACTAGGCTACATGCCTCCTCTACCCACTAGGCTACCTGTCTCCTCTAACCACTAGGCTACATGCCTCCCTCCTCTAACCACTAGGCTACCTGCCTCCCTCCTCTAACCACTAGGCTACCTGCCTCCTCCAACCACTAGACTACCTGCCTCCTCTAACCACTAGGCTACCTGCCTCCTCTACCCACTAGGCTACCTGCCTCCTCTACCCACTAGGCTACCTGCGTCCTCTAACCACTAGGCTACATGCCTCCTCTACCCACTAGGCTACCTGTCTCCTCTAACCACTAGGCTACATGCCTCCCTCCTCTAACCACTAGGCTACCTGCCTCCCTCCTCTAACCACTAGGCTACCTGCCTCCTCCAACCACTAGGCTACCTGCCTCCTCTAACCACTAGGTCACCTGCCTCCTCTAACCACTAGGCTACCTGCCTCCTCTAACCACTAGGCTACCTGCCTCCTCTAACCACTAGGCTACCTGCCTCCTCTAACCACTAGGCTACCTGCCTCCTCTACCCACTAGGCTACCTGCCTCCTCTACCCACTAGGCTACCTGCCTCCTCTACCCACTAGGCTACCTGCCTCCTCTAATCACTAGGCTACCTGCCTCCTCTAACCACTAGGCTACCTGCCTCCTCTAACCACTAGGCTACCTGCCTCCTCTAACCACTAGCCTACCTGCCTCCTCTAGCCACTAGGCTACCTGCCTCCTCTAACCCCTAGGCTACCTGCCTCCTCTAACCACTAGGCTACCTGCCTCCTCTATCCACTAGGCTACCTGCCTCCTCTACCCACTAGGCTACCTGCCTCCTCTAACCACTAGGCTACCTGCCTCCTCTACCCACTAGGCTACCTGCCTCCTCTAACCACTAGGCTACCTGCCTCCTCTAACCACTAGACTACCTGCCTCCTCTAACCACTAGACTACCTGCCTCCCTCCTCTAACCACTAGGCTACCTGCCTCCCTCCTTTAACCACTAGGCTCCCTGCCTCCCTCCTCTAACCACTAGGCTACCTGCCTCCTCTAACCACTAGACTACCTGCCTCCTCTAACCACTCGGCTACCTGCCTCCTCTACCCACTAGGCTACCTGCCTCCTCTACCCACTAGGCTACCTGCGTCCTCTAACCACTAGGCTACCTGCCTCCTCTAACCACTAGACTACCTGCCTCCTCTAACCACTAGGCTACCTGCCTCCTCTAACCACTAGGCTACCTGCCTCCCTCCTCTAACCACTAGGCTACCTGCCTCCTCTAACCACTAGACTACCTGCCTCCTCTAACCACTAGGCTACCTGCCTCCTCTACCCACTAGGCTACCTGCGTCCTCTAACCACTAGGCTACCTGCCTCCTCTACCCACTAGGCTACCTGCCTCCTCTAACCACTAGGCTACCTGCCTCCCTCCTCTAACCACTAGGCTAACTGCCTCCTCCTCTAACCACTAGGCTACCTGCCTCCTCTAACCACTAGACTACCTGCCTCCTCTAACCACTAGGCTACCTGCCTCCTGCCTCCAACCACTAGGCTACCTGCCTCCTCTAAGGCTACCTGCCTCCTCTAACCACTAGGCTACCTGCCTCCTCTAGGCTACCTGCCTCCTCTAACCACTAGGCTACCTGCCTCCTCTAACCACTAGGCTACTACCTCCCTCCTCTAACCACTAGGCTACCTGCCTCCTCTAACCACTAGGCTACCTGCCTCCTCCAACCACTAGGCTACCTGCCTCCTCTAACCACTAGGCTACCTGCCTCCTCTAACCACTAGGCTACCTGCCTCCTCTAACCACTAGGCTACCTGCCTCCTCTAACCACTAGGCTACCTGCCTCCTCTAACCACTAGGCTACCTGCCTCCTCTAACCACTAGGCTACCTGCCTCCTCTACCCACTAGGCTACCTGCCTCCTCTAACCACTAGGCTACCTGCCTCCTCTAACCACTAGGCTACCTGCCTCCTCTAACCACTAGGCTACCTGCCTCCTCTAACCACTAGGCTACCTGCCTCCTCTAACCACTAGGCTACCTGCCTCCTCTAACCACTAGGCTACCTGCCTCCTCTACCCACTAGGCTACCTGCCTCCTCTACCCACTAGGCTACCTGCCTCCTCTAACCACTAGGCTACCTGCCTCCTCTAACCACTAGGCTACCTGCCTCCCTGCCTCCTCTCTAACCACTAGGCTACCTGCTCCTCTAACCACTAGGCTACCCTGCCTCCTCTACCCACTAGGCTACCTGCCTCCTCTACCCCCTAGGCTACCTGCCTCCTCTAACCACTAGGCTACCTGCCTCCTCTAACCACTAGGTCACCTGCCTCCTCTAACCACTAGGCTACCTGCCTCCTCTACCCACCTCCTCTCTAACCACTAGGCTACCTGCCTCCTCTAACCCACTAGCCTCCTCTAACCACTAGGCACCTGCCTCCTCTAACCACTAGGCTACCTGCCTCCTCTAACCACTAGGCTACCTGCCTCCTCTAACCACTAGGCTACCTGCCTCCTCTAACCACTAGGCTACCTGCCTCCTCTAACCACTAGGCTACCTGCCTCCCTAACCACTAGGCTAACCACTAGGCTACCTGCCTCCTCCTAACCACTAGGGCTAACCACTAGGTCACCTCCCTCCTCTAACCACTAGGCTACCTGCCTCCTCTAACCACTAGGCTACCTGCCTCCTCTAACCACTAGGCTACCTGCCTCCTCTAACCACTAGGCTACCTGCCTCCTCTAACCACTAGGCTACCTGCCTCCTCTAACCACTAGGCTACCTGCCTCCTCTAACCACTAGGCTACCTGCCTCCTCTAACCACTAGGCTACCTGCCTCCTCCTCTAACCACTAGGCTACCTGCCTCCTCTAACCACTAGGCTACCCTGCCTGCCTCCTCTAACCACTAGGCTACCTGCCTCCTCTAACCACTAGGCTACCTGCCTCTAACCACTAACCACTAGGCTACCTGCCTCCTCTCTAACCACTAGGCTACCTGCCTCCTCTAACCACTAGGCTACCTGCCTCCTCTAACCACTAGGCTACCTGCCTCCTCTAACCACTAGACTACCTGCCTCCCTCCTCTAACCACTAGGCTAACTACCTGCCTCCTCCTCTAACCACTAGGCTACCTGCCTCCTCTAACCACTAGACTACCTGCCTCCTCTAACCACTAGGCTACCTGCCTCCTCTACCCACTAGGCTACCTGCCTCCTCTAACCACTAGGCTACCTGCCTCCTCTACCCACTAGGCTACCTGCCTCCTCTAACCACTAGGCTACCTGCCTCCTCTAACCACTAGGCTACCTGCCTCCTCTAACCACTAGGCTACCTGCTAACCACTAGGCTACCTGCCTCCTCCAACCACTAGGCTACCTGCCTCCTCTAACCACTAGGCTACCTGCCTCCTCTAACCACTAGGCTACCTGCCTCCTCTAACCACTAGGCTACCTGCCTCTCTAACCACTAGGCCTCCTCTAACCACTAGGCTACCTGCCTCCTCTAACCACTAGGCTACCTGCCTCCTCTAACCACTAGGCTACCTGCCTCCTCTAACCACTAGGCTACCTGCCTCCTCTAACCACTAGGCTACCTGCCTCCTCTAACCACTAGGCTACCTGCCTCCTCTAACCACTAGGCTACCTGCCTCCTCTAACCACTAGGCTACCTGCCTCCTCTAACCACTAGGCTACCTGCCTCCTCTAACCACTAGGCTACCTGCCTCCTCTAACCACTAGGCTACCTGCCTCCTCTAACCACTAGGCTACCTGCCTCCTCTAACCACTAGGCTACCTGCCTCCTCTAACCACTAGGCTACCTGCCTCCTCTAACCACTAGGCTACCTGCCTCCTCTAACCACTAGGCTACCTGCCTCCTCTAACCACTAGGCTACCTGCCTCCTCTACCCACTAGGCTACCTGCCTCCTCTAACCACTAGGCTACCTGCCTCCTCTAACCACTAGGCTACCTGCCTCCTCTAACCACTAGGCTACCTGCCTCCTCCTCTAACCACTAGGCTACCTGCTAACCACTCAGGCCTGCCTCCTCTAACCACTAGGCTACCTGCCTCCTCTAACCACTAGGCTACCTGCCTCCTCTAACCACTAGGCTACCTGCCTCCTCTAACCACTAGCTACCTGCCTCCTCTAACCACTAGGCTACCTGCCTCCTCTAACCACTAGGCTACCTGCCTCCTCTAACCACTAGGCTACCTGCCTCCTCTAACCACTAGGCTACCTGCCTCCTCTAACCACTAGGCTACCTGCCTCCTCTAACCACTAGGCTACCTGCCTCCTCTAACCACTAGGCTACCTGCCTCCTCCAACCACTAGGCTACCTGCCTCCTCTAACCACTAGGTACTCACCTGCCTCCTCTAACCACTAGGCTACCTGCCTCCTCTAACCACTAGGCTACCTGCCTCCTCTAACCACTAGGCTACCTGCCTCCTCTAACCACTAGGCTACCTGCCTCCTCTAGGGCCTCCTCTAACCACTAGGCTACCTGCTCCTCTAACCACTAGCCTGCCTGTCCTCTGGACCGCTGGACCTGCCTTTAACCACAGGCTACCTGCCTCCCTCCTCTAGTGGTTTGACTCCTCTAACCACAGGCTACCTCAGCCTGGTAGGACCTGCCTCCTCTAACCATAGTGAGACAACCACTAGGCTACCTGCCTCCCTCTCAATGCCCTACCCACTAGGCTACCTGCTAACCAAATAGAGAAATCTAATGCCTCTACCTTGACCTCTACCCACTAGGCTACCTGCCTCCTCTACCCACTAGGGAGGCAGGTGACCTACTAACCACTGGGCTACCTGCCTCCTCTGGCCCACTAGGCTACCTGGCCTCCTCTAACCACAGGCTACCTGCCTCCTAACCAGGGACATGACACCCTGGAGGCTAGGCTGCCTCCCTCCTCTAACCACTAGGCTACCTGCCTCCTCTAACCATTTACCTGCCTCCTCTGAACCTGCCAACCACTCTAACCACAGGCTACCTGCCACCTCTGACCCACTAGGCTACCTGCTGGCTACCTGCCATTAATACTCATCTAACCACTAGGACTACCTGCCTCCTCTCTCTACCCTATCCTACTATGACCTGGACACTGAGCCACCTGTGATTGACTAACCCACAGGCTACCTGCCTCCTCTAACCTCTGCCTCCCTAGACCACTAGGCTATGCCTAGCCAGGCTCCTGAGAGGGGCTACCTGCCTCCTCCACCAGGAGGGCGAACTCCACTAGGCAGAGGCACCTCCTCTAACCACTGAGGCTACCTGCCTGTAACCAACCACACTGCTACCTGCCTCCAACATGGTCTAGGACCTGCCTCCTCTACCCACTAGGCTACCTGGTCCTCTAACCACCAGGCTACCTGCCTCCTCTACAACCACTAGGCTACCTGGCCTGAACACTACCCACTAGGCTACCTGCCTCCTCACCACAGGCTCTACCATGCCTCCTCTGTGAGCCTCCTCTACCTGGCCTCCTCTAACCAGGCTACCTGCCTCCTCTAACCACTAGAGATAGGTCTACCTGCCTCCTCTAACCCAGGTTACCTGCCTCCTGGGAGGACCTGCCTCCTGAATGACCTGCCTCCTCTAACCACTAGGAACCCTGCCTCCTCTAACCACTAGGCTACCTGGTGGCCTAACCACCAGGACCTCCTCTAACCTTAGTTGCCTCCCTCCTCTAACCACTAGGATACCTGGCCTCCAGTTGTTGAAGGAACAAACCAGGGCTACCTGCCTCCTGAATGCAGAGGTGCTACCTGCATCATCCTTGAACCGCTGGACTGCTCCTCTAACCGGCAGGCTACCTGCCTGACATTGGTCACAGAGTAAGGGGGCAGGTCTCCTGAATTGGTCTGGATGACAACCACCAGGCTGACATGCCCATGACCTCCCTGCCTCTCTAACCACTAGGCTACCTGCTGGACATTACCTGCACCATGACATTACCTCCTCTAACCAACCTGCAAAATGACATTTAGCAGACGCCAATGGGCTACCTGCCTGAGGGTGATCAACCACTGGGCTACCTGCCTCCTCAACCACTAGAACTGACATTACTCTGCCTCCTCTGCAACCACTTACTACTGAATGACAGCCTCCTCTAACCACTGACATTACCTGCTCCTCTATGAGATGCTAAGGCTACCTGAAAGTCCTCTACCAGCAGAGGCTACCTGCCTCCTCTACCCACATTAGGCTGCCCTGAACCATGCATTAGGCGAGTTTTCTATTTCACTAGGCTACTGAACCATGACATTGCCCTCCTCATTACCCACTGACAGGCTACCTGCCTCAGAGCATAACCACTAGGGGGCTACCTGCCTCCTCTAACCACTGACTCAGACAACCTGCATGCCTGAACCATGACTACAGACTGCCTGCATTGGACTGCACCATTCATCCACGAGGCTACCTGCCTCCTCTAACCATAGGTTACTGAAAGGCTACCTGGGAAGAGATGATAGGATTCTAACCATGACATTAGACCATGACATTACTCCTCTAAAGAGCTACTGCACTCATGAGGGTTAACCACTAGCATTACCTACATTACTACTGCACCATGAAGCCTGCAGCATGACATTACTCTTAACCACTAGGATGAATTACTGCTGCCACCATGCCTGTCTAACCACTGACAGAGAGCTGCAATGCCTCCTCTAACCACTGTAGGCCAGATGTACTGAAAAGGCTACCTGCCTCCTCTAACCACAGGGGGCTACCTGCCTCCCATTGATTGAACCACTGCACCATGACATTACCTGCCTGAGGCACCTAGCCACCTGCCCCATGGGCTGCCTGAGTCCTCTAACCATGGATTACTAGGGAGGCTACCTGCCTCCTGGACCAGGTGAGGCTCACCTGCCTCCTCTGCCCACATCAAGCTCATGACATTACTATGAACCATGACATTCTACTGAACCATGACATTACCTGCCTCCTCTAACCACTAGGCTACCTGCCTCCTCTACTGTGACCACTAGGCTACCTGCCTCAGATGGGAACCACAGGCTACTGAACAGTGTTGACTCCAACCCTGCCTCCTCTACTGACCACCAGGCTACCTGCCTCATTCTACTGCACCACTAGCCGGGGCAGAACCACTGCCTCCTCTAAGAGACCATGACACTAGGCTACCTGCCTCCTGACATTACCACTAGGCTACCTGCCTCCTCTAACCACTAGGCTACCTGCCTCCTCTAACCACTAGGGCCTCCTCATTACTACCCACTAGGCTGCCTCCCTCTAACCACTAGGCTACCTGCACCCTCCTCTAACCACTAGGCTACCTGCCTCCTCCCTAACCACTAGGCTACCTGCCTCCTCTAACCACTAGGCTACCTGCCTCCTCTAACCACTAGGCTACCTGCCTCCTCTAACCACTAGGCATTACCTGCCTCCTCTAACCACTAGGCTACCTGCCTCCTCTAACCACCAGGCTACCTGCCTCCTCTAACCACTAGGCTGCACCTACCTCCTCTAACCACTAGGCTACCTGCCTCCTCTGAACCCACTAGGCTACCTGCCTCCTCTACCCACTGAGGCTACCTGCCTCCTCTAACCACTAGGCTACCTGCCTCCTCTAACCACTAGGCTACCTGCCTCCTCTAACCACTAGGCTACCTGCCTCCTCTAACCACTAGGCTACCTGCCTCCTCTAACCACTAGGCTACCTGCCTCCTCTAACCACTAGGCTACCTGCCTCCTCTAACCACTAGGCTACCTGCCTCCTCTAACCACTAGGCTACCTGCCTCCTCTAACCACTAGGCTACCTGCCTCCTCTAACCACTAGGCTACCTGCCTCCTCTACCCACTAGGCTACCTGCCTCCCTAACCACTACTACTCCATGACATTACTACCATGACATTACTGCCTCCTCTAACCACTAGGCTACCTGCCTCCTCTAACCACTAGGCTACCTGCCTCCTCTAACCACTACTACTGACCTGCCTCCTCTGCAACCACTAGACTACCTGCCTCCTCTACCACTAGGCTACCTGCCTCCTCAGAACCACTAGGCTACCTGCCTCCTCTAACCACTAGACTACCTGAAAACCTCCTCTAAATGCCACTAGGCTGACCTGCCTCCTCTGACAGGTTAGAACCACTAGGCTACCTGCCTCCTCTAACCACTAGGCTGACATTACTACTGACCTGGACTGACTAACCACTAGGCTACCTGCCTCTCATGACACCTGAACCATGACAGGCTGACATTACTACTGACCATTAGGCTACCTGCATCCATGACATTACTACTGCATTACTACTGCACCATAGACTACCTGAACCTGACATTCTACTAACCACTAGGCTACCTGACCTGAACCCTGACTACCACTAGGCTACCTGCACCATCCTCTACCACTGACATTACTACTACCTTACAACTGACATTACTACTGACATTACCTGCCTCCTCTGACCATTACTACCTGCCTCCTCTACCCACTACTACCTGCATCTCCATGACATTACTAACCATTAGGCTACCTGCTGCACCATGACATTACTGCCTACCTGACATTACTACTGCACCATGACATCTGACATTAACCACTGCCCCATGACATTACTGACATGCCATGACATTACAAATGACATTACTATTGACATTAATACTGCACCATGACATTACTACTGCCCCATGACATTACTACTGACATTACTACCTGACATCCCTACTCTGCACCACATTACTGCAGTGCAGAATGACAACTATACTGCACCATGACATTACTAAGCATCCCATTACTACTGACATTAACTGGGAATTAGGGCTGCTAAGTATGACATTACCTATCTGACAACTACTGAGACAGAAACCTGACATTCTGATTGACACTGCACCATGACCAACAAAGACAAAATTACTACCTATTAATGACCACCCAAATGACACACTGACCTAACCATGACATAGACTGAAACAAATGCTACTCGAAGGTTAGACATTACGTGACATTACTACTGACATTACTACTGCATCATGACATTACAACATGACATTACTACTGCACATTACCATGACTGACCATGACATTACTACTTATGACATTACTACATTACTGCTGCACCATGACATTACTACTGAACCATGACATTACTACTGACATTACTACTGCACCATGACTACTGAACTACTGACATTACTACTGAACATTACAATGACATTACTACTGACATTACTACTGCACCATGACATTACTACTGCCCCATACATTACTGACATTACTACTGACATTACTACTGCACCATGACATTGAACCATGACATTACTACTGACATTACTGAACCATGACATGAACCATGACATTACTACTGACATTACTACTGCACCATGACATTACTACTGACCTACATTACTACTGCAGCCATGACATTACTACTACATTACTACTGACATTACTACTGCACCATGACATTACTACTGAACCATGACATTACTACTGACATTACTACTGCACCATGACATTACTACTGACTACTGACATTACTACTGCACCATGACATTAATACTGAACCATGACATTACTACTGACCATGACATTACTACTGAACATGACATTACTACTGCACCATGACATTACTACTGAACCTGACATTACATTACTACTGCACCATGACATTACACTGAACCATGACATTACTACATGAACCATGACATTACTACTGAACTACACATGCTGAACCATGACATTGACATGATTACTACTGAACTACTACATTACTACTGCACCATGACATTTACTACTGAACTACTACATTACTACTGAACCATGACATTACTACCTGAACTACTGACATTACTACTGCACCATGACATTGACACTACTGAACCATGACATTACTACTGCACCATGACATTACTACTGAACCATGACATTACTACTGAACCATGACATTACTACTGACATTACTACTGCACCATGACATTACTACTGAACTACTGACATTACTACTGCACCATGACATTACTACTGAACTATGACATTACTACTGCACCATTACTATGACATTACTACTGACTACTACATTGACTACTGCACCATGACATTACTACTGAACCATGACTACTGACATTACTACTGAACCATGACCATGACATTACTACTGAACCATGACATTACTACTGCACCATGACATTACTACTGAACTACTGACATTACTACTGCACCATGACATTACTACTGAACTACTACATTACTACTGCACCATGACATTACTACTGAACCAACATTACTACTGACATTATACTGCACCATGACATTACTACTGAATTATGACATTACTACTGACATGACATTACTACTGAACACTGACCATGACATTACTACTGCACCATGACATTACTACTGAACCATGACATTACTACTGCACCATGACATTACTACTGCACCATGACATTACTACTGAACCATGACATTTACTACATGACATTACTACTGAACCATGACATTACTACTGACATTAACCATGACATTACTACTGCACATTACATGACATTACTACTGCACCATGACATTACTACTGACATTACTACTGCACCATGACATTACTACTGAACATGACTACTGCACCATGACATTACTACTGAACCATGACATTACTACTGAACCATGACATTACTACTGACCATGACATTACTACTGAACCATGACATTACTGCTGCATTACTACCATGACATTACTACTGAACCATGACATTACTACTGAACCATGACATTACTACTGAACCATGACATTACTACCATGACATTACTACTGACCTGACATTACTACTGAACCATGACATTACTGCTGCACCATGACATTACTACTGAACCATGACATTACTACTGAACCATGACATTACTACTGACCATGACATTACTGCACCATGACATTACTACTGCACCATGACATTACTACTGACTACCATGACATTACTACTGCACCATGACATTACTACTGCACCATGACATTACTACTGCACCATGACATTACTACTACATGACATTACTACTGCACCATGACATTACTACTGAACCATGACATTACTACTGACATTACTACTGACACTACTGAACCATGACATTACTACTGCACCATGACATTACTACTGAACCATGACATTACTACTGACATTACTACTGCACCATGACATTACTACTGAACCATGACATTACTGACCATTACTACTGCTGACATTACTACTGCACCATGACATTACTACTGCACCATGACATTACTACTGAACCATGACATTACTACTGCACCATGACATTACTACTGAACCATGACTACTGCACCATGACATTACATGACATTACTACTACCATGACATTACTACTGCACCATGACATTACTACTGAACCATGACATTACTACTGACATTACTACTGCACCATGACATTACTGCTGACATTACTACCATGACATTACTACTGAACCATGACATTACTAAACTGACACCATGACATTACTACTGAACCATGACATTACTACTGCACCATGACATTACTACTGAACCATGACATTACTACTGCACCATGACATTACTACTGAACCATGACATTACTACTGACATTACTACTGACATTAATACCATGACATTACTACTGACATTACTTGACATTACTGAACATGACATTACTGCACCATGACATTACTACTGAACCATGACATTACTACTGAACCATGACATTACTACTGCACCATGACATTAATAATGACATTACTACTGCACCATGACATTACTACTGCCCCATGACATTACTACTGACATTACTACTGCACCATGACATTACTACTGAACCATGACATTACTACTGAACCATGACATTACTACTGCACCATGACATTACTACTGCACCATGACATTACTACTGAACCATGACACCATGACATTACTACTGCACCATGACATTACTACTGAACCATGACATTACACCATGACATTGAACCATGACATTACTACTGACATTACTACTACTGCACCATGACATTACTACTGAACCATGACATTACTACTGACCATGACATTACTACTGAACCATGACATTACTACTGCACCATGACATTACTACTGCACCATGACATTACTACTGAACCATGACATTACTACCATGACATTACTACTGCACCATGACATTACTACTGACATTACTACTGAACCATGACATTACTACTGACTGCACCATGACATTACTGCACCATGACATTACATGACTGCACCATGACATTACTACTGAACCATGACAACTACTGACATTACTACTGCACCATGACACATTACTACTGCACCATGACATTACTACTGCACCATGACATTACTACTGACATTACATTACTGCACCATGACATTACTACTGAACCATGACATTACTACTGACCATTACTACTGAACCATGACATTATTACTACCATGACATTACTACTGCACCATGACATTACTGAACCATGACATTACTACTGCACCATGACATTACTACTGAACCATGACATTACTACTGACATTACTACTGAACCATGACATTACTACTGAACCATGACATTACTACTGAACCATGACATTACTGCACCATGACATTACTACTGCACCATGACATTACTACTGAACCATGACATTACTACTGAACCATGACATTACTACTGCACCATGACATTACTACTGCACCATGACATTACTACTGAACCATGACATTACTACTGACATTACTACTGCACCATGACATTACTACTGAACCATGACATTACTACTGAACCATGACATTACTACTGACATTACTACTGCACCATGACATTACTACTGACATTACTACCATGACATTACTACTGCACCATGACATTACTACTGCACCATGACATTACTACTGAACCATGACATTACTACTGAACCATGACATTACTACTGCACCATGACATTACTACTGAACCATGACATACTACTGCACCATGACATTACTACTGAACCATGACATTACTACTGACATTACTACTGCACCATGACATTACTACTGACATTACTACTGAACCATGACATTACTACTGACATTGACATTACTACTGCACCAACCATGACATTACTACTGAACCATGACCATGACATTACTACTGCACCATGACATTACTACTGAACCATGACATTACTACTGACATGACATTACTGCACCATGACATTACTACTGAACCATGACATTATTACTGCACCATGACATTACTACTGAACCATGACATTACTACTGCACCATGACATTACTACTGAACCATGACATTACTACTGACATTACTACTGCACCATGACATTACTACTGAACCATGACATTACTACTGCACCATGACATTACTACTGCACCATGACATTACTGCTGCACCATGACATTACTACTGAACCATGACATTACTACTGAACCATGACATTACTACTGCACCATGACATTACTACTGAACCATGACATTACTACTGAACCATGACATTACTACTGCACCATGACATTACTACTGAACCATGACATTACTACTGAACCATGACATTACTACTGAACCATGACATTACTACTGCACCATGACATTACTACTGCACCATGACATTACTACTGAACCATGACATTACTACTGACATGACTACTACATGAACCATGACATTTACTACCATGACATTACTACTGCACCATGACATTACTACTACATGACATTACATTACTGCACCATGACATTACTACTGAACCATGACATTACTACTGACATTACTACTGCACCATGACATTACTACTGAACCTGACATTACCATGACATTACTACTGCACCATGACATTACTACTGAACCATGACATTACTACTGACACCACTACTGGAACCATGACATTACTACTGACATTACTATGACATTACTACTGCACATGACATTACATTACTGCACCATGACATTACTACTGAACCATGACATTACTACTGACATTACTACTGACATGACATTACTGCACCATGACATTACTACTGCACCATGACATTACTACTACATGACATTACTACCATGACATTACTACTGAACCATGACATTACTATGACATTACTACTGAACCATGACATTACTACTGCACCATGACATTACCATGACATTACTACTGCACCATGACATTACTACTGCACCATGACATTACTGCACCATGACATTACTACACCATGACATTACTACTGAACCATGACATTACTGCACCATGACATTACTACTGAACCATGACATTACCATGACATTACTACTGAACCATGACATTACTACTGCACCATGACATTACTACTGACCACATGACATTACTACTGAACCATGACATTACTACTGAACCATGACATTACCATGACATTACTACTGACATTACTACTGCACCATGACATTACTACTGACCATGACATTACTGCTGCACCATGACATTACTACTGAACCATGACATTACTACTGAACCATGACATTACTACTGACATTACTACTGCACCATGACATTACTGAACCATGACATTACTACTGACATTACTACTGCACCATGACATTACTACTGAACCATGACACCATGACATTAATACTGCACCATGACATTACTGCTGCACCATGACATTACTACTGAACCATGACATTACTACTGACATTACTACTGAACCATGACATTACTACTGACATTACTACTGCACCATGACATTACTACTGAACCATGACATTACTACTGAACCATGACATTACTACTGCACCATGACATTACTACTGAACCATGACATTACTACTGCACCATGACATTACTACTGAACCATGACATTACTACTGAACCATGACATTACTACTGCACCATGACATTACTACTGAACCATGACATTACTACTGCACCATGACATTACTACTGAACCATGACATTACTACTGACATTACTACTGAACCATGACATTACTACTGACATTACTACTGCACCATGACATTACTACTGAACCATGACATTACTACTGAACCATGACATTACTACTGCACCATGACATTACTGCTGCACCATGACATTACTACTGAACCATGACATTACTACTGACATTACTACTGCACCATGACATTACTACTGACTGCACCATGACATTACTACTGCACCATGACATTACTACTGAACCATGACATTACTACTGAACCATGACATTACTACTGACATTACTACTGAACCATGACATTACTACTGAACATGACATTACTACTGACCATGACATTACTACATGACATTACTACTGAACCATGACATTACTACTGCACCATGACATTACTACTGCACCATGACATTACTACTGCACCATGACATTACTACTGAACCATGACATTACTGACATGACATTACTACTGACACCATGACATTACTACTGCACCATGACATTATTACTGCACCATGACATTACTACTGAACCATGACATACATTACTACATGACATTACTACTGAACCATGACATTACTACTGCACCATGACATTACTACTGAACCATGACATTACTACTGCACCATGACATTACTACTGAACCATGACATTACTACTGACATTACTACTGAACCATGACATTACTATGACATTACTACTGCACCATGACATTACTACTGAACCATGACATTAATACTGCACCATGACATTACTACTGAACCATGACATTACTACTGCACCATGACATTACAAATGACATTACTACTGACATTAATACTGCACCATGACATTACTACTGACCCATGACATTACTACTGACATTAATACTGCACCATGACATTACTACTGAACCATGACATTACTACTGACATTACTACTGAACCATGACATTACTACTGACATTACTACTGCACCATGACATTACTACTGAACCATGACATTAATACTGCACCATGACATTACTGCTGCACCATGACATTACAAATGACATTACTACTGACATTAATACTGCACCATGACATTACTACTGCCCCATGACATTACTACTGACATTACTGCTGCACCATGACATTACTACTGAACCATGACATTACTACTGACATTACTACTGAACCATGACATTACTACTGACATTACTACTGCACCATGACATTACTACTGAACCATGACATTAATACTGCACCATGACATTACTGCTGCACCATGACATTACAAATGACATTACTACTGACATTAATACTGCACCATGACATTACTACTGAACCATGACATTAATACTGCACCATGACATTACTGCTGCACCATGACATGACATTACTAATGACATTACTACTGCACCATGACATTAATACTGCACCATGACATTACTACTGACTGCACCATGACATTACTACTGACATGACTATTGCTACCATGACATTACTACTGAACCATGACATTATACTACCATGACATTACTACTGAACCACGACATTAATACTGACATTACTACTGCACCATGACATTACTACTGACATTACTACTGCACCATGACATTACTACTGAACCATGACATTACTACTGACATTACTACTGCACCATGACATTACTGCTGTACCATGACATTACTGCTGCACCATGACATTACTACTGAACCATGACATTACTACTGAACCATGACATTAATACTGAACCATGACATTAATACTGCACCATGACATTACTAATGACATTACTACTGAACCATGACATTACTGCTGCACCATGACATTACTACTGAACCATGACATTACTACTGACATTACTACTGAACCATGACATTACTACTGACATTACTACTGCACCATGACATACTGAACCATACATTACTGCACCATGACATTACCACCATGACATTACTACTGACATTACTACTGCACCATGACATTACTACTGAACCATGACATTACATGACATGACATTACTACTGAACCATGACATTACTACTGCACCATGACATTACTGACATTACTGACACCATGACATTACTACTGAACCATGACATTACTACTGCACCATGACATTACTACTGAACCATGACATTATACTGAAATGACATTACTACTGACATTACTACTGCACCATGACATTACTACTGAACCATGACATTACTACTGACCATGACATTACTACTGAACCATGACATTACACTGAACCACATTACTACTGAACCATGACATTACTACTGAACCATGACATTACTACTGACATGACATTACTACTGAACCATGACATTACTGCTGCACCATGACATTACTACTGCACCATGACATTACTGAACCATGACATTACTACTGCACCATGACATTACTACTGAACCATGACATTACTACTGCACCATGACATTACTGCTGAACCATGACATTAATACTGAACCATGACATTACTACTGAACCATGACATTAATACTGAACCATGACATTACTACTGAACCATGACATTAATACTGCACCATGACATTACTACTGAACCATGACATTACTACTGAACCATGACATTAATACTGCACCATGACATTACTACTGAACCATGACATTACTGCTGCACCATGACATTACTACTGAACCATGACATTACTACTGACATTACTACTGAACCATGACATTACTACTGACATTACTACTGAACCATGACATTACTACTGACATTACTACTGCACCATGACATTAATACTGCACCATGACATTACTACTGAACCATGACATTACTGCTGCACCATGACATTACTACTGAACCATGACATTACTACTGACATTACTACTGAACCATGACATTACTACTGACATTACTACTGAACCATGACATTACTACTGACATTACTACTGCACCATGACATTACCACTGCACCATGACATTATGACTGCACCATGACATTATTACTGACCCATGACATTACTACTGACATCACCACTGCACCATGACATTAATACTGAACCATGACATTACTACAGACATTACTACTGCACCATGACATTACTACTGACATTACTACTGCACCATGACATTACTACTGACCCATGACATTACTACAGACATTACTACTGCACCATGACATTACTACTGACATTACTACTGCCCCATGACATTACTACTGTACCATGACATTAATACTTAACCATGACATTACTACTGAACCATGACATTACTAATGACATTACTACTGAACCATGACATTACTACTGAACCATGACATTACTACTGAACCATGACATTACTACAGACATTACTACTGCACCATGACATTACTACTGACATTACTACTGCACCATGACATTACTACTGACCCATGACATTACTACAGACATTACTACTGCACCATGACATTACTACTGACATTACTACTGGACCATGACATTACTACTGACATTACTACTGTACCATGACATTAATACTTAACGATGACATTACTACTGAACCATGACATTACTAATGACATTACTACTGCACCATGACATTACTACTGACCCATAACATTACTACTGAACCATGACATTACTACTGAACCATGACATTACTACTGAACCATGACATTACTACTGACATTACTACTGCACCATGACATTACTACTGAACCATGACATTACTGCTGCACCATGACATTACTACTGACATTACTACTGCACCATGACATTACTACTGAACCATGACATTACTACTGACATTACTACTGCACCATGACATTACTACTGAACCATGACATTACTACTGACATTACTACTGCACCATGACATTACTGCTGCACCATGACATTACTACTGCACCATGACATTACTACTGCACCATGACATTACTACTGAACCATGACATTACTACTGACATTACTACTGCACCATGACATTACTACTGAACCATGACATTACTACTGCACCATGACATTACTACTGGACCATGACATTACTACTGACATTACTACTGCACCATGACATTACTACTGAACCATGACATTACTACTGAACCATGACATTACTACTGACATTACTACTGCACCATGACATTACTGCTGCACCATGACATTACTACTGCACCATGACATTACTACTGAACCATGACATTACTACTGCACCATGACATTACTACTGAACCATGACATTACTACTGACATTACTACTGCACCATGACATTACTACTGAACCATGACATTACTACTGAACCATGACATTACTACTGAACCATGACATTACTACTGCACCATGACATTACTACTGAACCATGACATTACTACTGACATTACTACTGAACCATGACATTACTACTGCACCATGACATTACTACTGAACCATGACATTACTACTGACATTACTACTGAACCATGACATTACTACTGACATTACTACTGCACCATGACATTACTACTGAACCATGACATTAATACTGCACCATGACATTACTGCTGCACCATGACATTACAAATGACATTACTACTGACATTAATACTGCACCATGACATTACTACTGAACCATGACATTAATACTGCACCATGACATTACTGCTGCACCATGACATTACAAATGACATTACTACTGACATTAATACTGCACCATGACATTACTACTGCCCCATGACATTACTACTGACATTACTGCTGCACCATGACATTACTACTGAACCATGACATTGATACTGACATTACTACTGCACCATGACATTACTACTGAACCATGACATTACTACTGACATTACTGCTGCAACATGACATTACTACTGAACCATGACATTACTACTGACATTACTGCTGCACCATGACATTACTACTGAACCATGACATTGATACTGACATTACTACTGCACCATGACATTACTGCTGCACCATGACATTACTGCTGCACCATGACATTACTACTGAACCACGAAATTACTACTGACATTACTACTGCACCATGACATTACTACTGACATTACTACTGCACCATGACATTACTACTGAACCATGACATTACTACTGACATTACTACTGCACCATGACATTACTGCTGTACCATGACATTACTACTGAACCATGACATTACTACTGCACCATGACATTACTACTGAACCATGACATTACTGCTGCACCATGACATTACTACTGAACCATGACATTACTACTGACATTACTACTGAACCATGACATTACTACTGACATTACTACTGCACCATGACATTACTACTGAACCATGACATTTACTGAACCATGACATTACTACTGAACCATGACATTACTACTGCACATGACATGACATTACTACTGAACCATGACATTACTACTGACATTACTACTGAACCATGACATTACTACTGACATTACTACTGCACCATGACATTACTACTGAACCATGACATTAATACTGCCCCATGACATTACTACTGAACCATGACATTACTACTGACATTACTACTGCACCATGACATTACCACTGCACCATGACATTACTACTGCACCATGACATTACTACTGAACCATGACATTACTACTGAACCATGACATTACCACTGCACCATGACATTACTACTGCACCATGACATTACTACTGACATTACTACTGCACCATGACATTACTACTGAACCATGACATTACTACTGAACCATGACATTACTACTGAACCAAGACATTACCACTGCACCATGACATTACCACTGCACCATGACATTACGACTGCACCATGACATTATTACTGACCCATGACATTACTACTGACATTACTACTGCACCAAGACATCACCACTGCACCATGACATTAATACTGAACCATGACATTACTACAGACATTACTACTGCACCATGACATTACTACTGACATTACTACTGCACCATGACATTACTACAGACATTACTACTGCACCATGACATTACTACTGACATTACTACTGAACCATGACATTACTACTGACATTACTACTGCACCATGACATTACTACAGACATTACTACTGCACCATGACATTACTACTGACATTACTACTGCACCATGACATTACTACTGAACCATGACATTACTACTGACATTACTACTGCACCATGACATTACTACAGACATTACTACTGCACCATGACATTACTACTGACATTACTACTGCACCATGACATTACTACTGAACCATGACATTACTACTGAACCATGACATTACTACTGAACCATGACATTACTAATGACATTACTACTGCACCATGACATTACTACTGAACCATGACATTACTACTGACCCATGACATTACTACTGAACCATGACATTACTACTGAACCATGACATTACTACTGAACCATGACATTACTAATGACATTACTACTGCACCATGGCATTACTACTGAACCATGACATTACTACTGAACCATGACATTACTACTGACATTACTACTGCACCATGACATTACTACTGAACCATGACATTACTACTGAACCATGACATTACTACTGAACCATGACATTACTACTCAACCATGACATTAATACTGAACCATTACATTAATACTGCCCCATGACATTACTACTGAACCATGACATTACTACTGACATTACTACTGCACCATGACATTACTACTGAACCATGACATTAATACTGCACCATGACATTACTACTGAACCATGATATTACTACTGACATTACTACTGACATTACTACTGAACCATGACATTACTACTGCACCATGACATTACTACTGACATTACTACTGCACCATGACATTACTACTGCCCCATGACATTACTACTGCAACCTTGACATTACCACTGCACCATGACATTACTACTGCACCATGACATTACGACTGAACCATGACATTACTACTGCACCATGACATTACTGCTGCACCATGACATTACCACTGAACCATGACATTACTACTGCACCATGACATTACGACTGAACCATGACATTACTACTGCACCATGACATTACTACTGCACCATGACATTACTACTGACATTACTACTGCACCATGACATTACTACTGCCCCATGACATTACTACTGCACCAAACAAACTCCTCTGTGCCCCGTGGAGAACAGAGTCGTGCAAATGGGTCGAGTGTCTGACCTGACGACAACACATCAGGAAAAAAAGCAGAGTCTAAAAGTTATTTATTCATTATTTACAAGCCTTCCTTTCTCAATGATTTATTCACATGGGGCAGCTTGACTTGGTTAGGAGACAGACACAGAGAGACATTGACTGCATACCAAATGGCACCCTTTTCCCTACTTTGAACCAGGGTCCATGTTGGAATAGGCTGTCATTTGTGAGGCGGACGCTGAATCATACTGCTCCTGATTAGTAGTCTGTGTGTACCCAGAGTTCTCTTCTTCCATGAGGCATTACATCCATCACTATTATGGATAGGATCACCACAAATTCCCTCAAATGTCCTAAAACAATTGATTCTGTCTGTTTGATTTGAATGAGGGGTATCTAGGGCTGTGTGAAATGCACTTACGTTGAGGCTGTGTTGTGGTAAAGATTCATAAGGAGATAGTCCCAAGTTATACGCTTATTTTTTACTAATTTGATTAATTAAGGAATCTATTCGAACAAAAATAAGAAATTATATTGAATTATAGTGTCCCATCATCCTGCCAACACGCACTGCCTATGGAGCTACTCTAAAACAAAATCAGAGCTGTCTGGTTGTCTAGTTGTCTGGCTGTCTGGTTGTCTAGTTGTCTGGCTGCCTGATTATCTGGTTGTCTGGCTGTCTGGTTGTCTAGTTGTCTGGCTGCCTGGTTATCTGGTTGTCTGGCTGACTGATTGTCTGGTTGTCTGGCTGTCTGGTTGTCTGGTTGTCTGGCTGCCTGATTGTCTGGTTGTCTGGCTGACTGATTGTCTGTCTGGTTGTCTGGTTGTCTGGCTGCCTGATTGTCTGGTTGTCTGGCTGACTGATTGTCTGTCTGGTTGTCTGGTTGTCTGGCTGCCTGATTGTCTGGTTGTCTGGCTGACTGATTGTCTGGTTGTCTGGCTGACTGATTGTCTGGTTGTCTGGCTGACTGATTGTCTGGTTGTCTGGCTGACTGATTGTCTGGTTGTCTGGCTGACTGATTGTCTGTCTGGTTGTCTGGTTGTCTGGCTGCCTGATTGTCTGTCTGGTTGTCTGGTTGTCTGGCTGCCTGATTGTCTGTCTGGTTGTCTGGTTGTCTGGCTGCCTGATTGTCTGGTTGTCTGGCTGACTGATTGTCTGTCTGGTTGTCTGGTTGTCTGGCTGCCTGATTGTCTGTCTGGTTGTCTGGTTGTCTGGCTGCCTGATTGTCTGTCTGGTTGTCTGGTTGTCTGGCTGCCTGATTGTCTGGTTGTCTGGCTGACTGATTGTCTGGTTGTCTGGCTGACTGATTGTCTGGTTGTCTGGCTGACTGATTGTCTGGTTGTCTGGCTGTCTGATTGTCTGGTTGTCTGGCTGACTGATTGTCTGGTTGTCTGGCTGCCTGATTGTCTGTCTGATTGTCTGGTTGTCTGGCTGAATGATTGTCTGGTTGTCTGGCTGACTGATTGTCTGGTTGTCTGACTGCCTGATTGTCTGGTTGTCTGTCTGTCTGGTTGTCTGGCTGCCTGATTGTCTGTCTGGTTGGCTGTCTTTCTGGTTGTCTGATTGTCTGGTTGTCTGGCTGACTGATTGTCTGGTTGTCTGACTGCCTGATTGTCTCGTTGTCTGTCTGTCTGGTTGTCTGGCTGCCTGATTGTCTGTCTGGTTGGCTGTCTTTCTGGTTGTCTGATTGTCTGGTTGTCTGGCTGACTGATTGTCTGGTTGTCTGACTGCCTGATTGTCTGGTTGTCTGGCTGCCTGATTGTCTGGTTGTCTGGTTGTCTGGCTGCCTGATTGTCTGGTTGTCTGGCTGCCTGATTGTCTGTCTGATTGTATGGTTGTCTGGCTGACTGATTGTCTGGTTGTCTGGCTGCCTGATTGTCTGGTTGTCTGGCTGCCTGATTGTCTGTCTGGTTGTATGGTTGTCTGGCTGACTGATTGTCTGGTTGTCTGGCTGCCTGATTGTCTGGTTGTCTGGCTGTCTGATTGTCTGGTTGTCTGGCTGCCTGATTGTCTGGTTGTCTGGCTGGTTGGCTGGATGTCTGGTTAACCAATAAACATTTGTCTTCTTATTTTATATCTATATTATCCAACCTTACTGTGTTAACCCACCTTGCCCTTGCTCTACTGTATCCAGCCTTACTCAGTTAACCCACCTTGCTCTACAGTATCCAGCCTTACTCAGTTAACCCACCTTGCTCTACAGTATCCAGCCTTACTCAGTTAACCCACCTTGCTCTACAGTATCCAGCCTTACTCAGTTAACCCACCTTGCTCTACTGTATCCAGCCTTACTCAGTTAACCCACCTTGCTCTACAGTATCCAGCCTTACTCAGTTAACCCACCTTGCCCCGGCTCTACAGTATCCAGCCTTACTCAGTTAACCCACCTTGCTCTACAGTATCCAGCTTTACTCAGTTAACCCACCTTGCTCTACAGTATCCAGCCTTACTGAGTTAACCCACCTTGCCCTACAGTATCCAGCCTTACTCAGTTAACCCACCTTGCTCTACTGTATCCAGCCTTACTCAGTTAACCCACCTTGCTCTACAGTATCCAGCCTTACTCAGTTAACCCACCTTGCTCTACAGTATCCAGCCTTACTCAGTTAACCCACCTTGCCCCGGCTCTACAGTATCCAGCCTTACTCAGTTAACCCACCTTGCTCTACAGTATCCAGCCTTACTCAGTTAACCCACCTTGCCTTACCCAGTTAACCCACCTTGCTCTACAGTATCCAGCCTTACTCAGTTAACCCACCTTGCCCAGGCTCTACAGTATCCAGCCTTACTCAGTTAACCCACCTTGCTCTACAGTATCCAGCCTTACTCAGTTAACCCACCTTGCAGTTAACCCACCTTGCTCTGACTCTCAGACCTTGCTCTACAGTATCCAGCCTTACTCAGTTAACCCACCTTGCTCTACAGTATCCAGCCTTACTCAGTTAACCCACCTTGCTCTACAGTATCAAGCCTTACTGAGTTAACCCACCTTGCTCTACAGTATCCAGCCTTACTGAGTTAACCCACCTTGCCCCGACTCTACAGTATCCAACCTTACTCAGTTAACCCACCTTGTCCCGGCTCTACAGTATCCAGCCTTACTCAGTTAACCCACCTTGTCCCGGCTCTACAGTATCCAGCCTTACTCAGTTAACCCACCTTGCTCTACAGTATCCAGCCTTACTCAGTTAACCCACCTTGCTCTACAGTATCCAGCCTTACTCAGTTAACCCACCTTGCTCTACAGTATCCAGCCTTACTGAGTTAACCCACCTTGCTCTACAGTATCCAGCCTTACTCAGTTAACCCACCTTGCCCCGGCAAGGACACCAAGGAACTTGAAACTCTCGACCCGCTCCACTTCTGCCCCGTCGATGTTAATGTGGGCCTGTTCGGCCCTCCTTTTCCTATTGTCCATGATCATCTCCTTTGTCTTGCTCACATTGAGGGAGTTGTCCTGGCACCACACTGCCAGGTCTCTGACCTCCTCCGTATAGGCTGTCTCGTCGTTGTCGGTGATCAGTCCTACCACTGTTGTGTCGTCAACAAACTTAATGATGGTGTTGGAGTCGTGCTTGGCAATAGTGCGTGAACAGGGAGTACAGGAGGGGACTAAACACACATCCCTGTGGGGCCCTAGCGTGACAAATGTTTTGTTGCCTACCCTTACCACCTCGGGGCGAGCGGTCAGGAAGTAGCCTGCGTCACCTCTCTCTACTTCCCTCTCCCTTGCTCTTTATCAGCTCTGGTTATTAAAGTAACTTAACTTATTTCTGCTGCTTCCCTCACTTGGGTCGGATCGGTCTGGATTCGGATCTGACCAAATCTACACCGAACGAGTATAGTCCCCATTCGGAAGGGGTCTCTAATATTTTACTCATTTATTTATGCATACTGTGTCCGGTTGGGAAAGCCCCAGGTCCATTTCAGAACGTGTCCAGGCCTTTAGAGGGAGGGAGACACGGAGGGTCGGAGAGAGAGAGAGAGAGAGAGAGGGGTGAGGAAGAGAAAGAGAGGGAGAGAAAGCGAGAGCAGTCAAATCCAGCCAGTGAGAGACTTTTAGAGAAATTGATAGGTTGGCATCAATGGCTGACAGGCATTAATAGGTAACATTAATCCCATTACTGACCTTTCCCTCCACATCGGAGGAACTTGAGCAGGACATAGATACACACTGTGGTGGACAGGTGGCCGGGGTCAGGGGTCAGAGTCCTCCTATCAGACAGATCATTCACTAGACAGACACAGAGGTCAGATACACCGGAAGATATGAACAATTGACAATTAGTTTTAAAAAAAAATATATATATATATATATATATATAACCACAGATGATATACAGTACTTGTAATCTAGAGTAAATAACACTGGTTACGATTTGAGACAAGCTGAAAATTATACCTGTAAATTATGTAACACTTCAAGACTCAAAGTTTATCTGTAATATTACTCTAATTTATTAATGGACAATTGTCACGCCAGCCTCCGCTTTGACTCCTCCTCCTGTCCAGCTCAGGCGTTAGGGGTCGCCGACCTTCTCACTGCTGCCGAATCTGCTGCTGGTAAACGCCCTTCACCCATCAACCACGGACTTGTCTCGTCATCATTACACACACCTGGTTTCAATCCCTACTCTATCACTGTATATATATACTCCTTCTGTCATTTGGTAAACGCCCTTCACCCATCAACCCCGGACTTGTCTCGTCATCATTACACACACCTGGTTTCAATCCCTACTCTATCACTGTATATATAGGCAGCAGTGAGAGTTGTCCGTTACGCAGTGTGTTTCTGAGGCATGGGACTGAGGGCAGCAGTGAGAGTTGTCCGTTACGCAGTGTGTTTCTGAGGCATGGGACTGAGGTCAGCAGTGAGAGTTGTCCGTTACGCAGTGTGTTTCTGAGGCATGGGACTGAGGCAGCAGTGAGAGTTGTCCGTTACGCAGTGTGTTTCTGAGGCATGGGACTGAGGCAGCAGTGAGAGTTGTCCGTTACGCAGTGTGTTTCAGAGGCATGGGACTGAGGTCAGCAGTGAGAGTTGTCCGTTACGCAGTGTGTTTCTGAGGCATGGGACTGAGGCAGCAGTGAGAGTTGTCCGTTACGCAGGGTGTTTCTGAGGCATGGGACTGAGGCAGCAGTGAGAGTTGTCCGTTACGCAGTGTGTTTCAGAGGCATGGGACTGAGGTCAGCAGTGAGAGTTGTCCGTTACGCAGTGTGTTTCTGAGGCATGGGACTGAGGTCAGCAGTGAGAGTTGTCCGTTACGCAGTGTGTTTCTGAGGCATGGGACTGAGGTCAGCAGTGAGAGTTGTCCGTTACGCAGTGTGTTTCTGAGGCATGGGACTGAGGTCAGCAGTGAGAGTTGTCCGTTACGCAGTGTGTTTCTGAGGCATGGGACTGAGGTCAGCAGTGAGAGTTGTCCGTTACGCAGTGTGTTTCTGAGGCATGGGACTGAGGTCAGCAGTGAGAGTTGTCCGTTACACGGTGTGTTTCTGAGGCATGGGACTGAGGTCAGCAGTGAGAGTTGTCCGTTACGCAGTGTGTTTCTGAGGCATGGGACTGAGGTCAGCAGTGAGAGTTGTCCGTTACACGGTGTGTTTCTGAGGCATGGGACTGAGGCAGCAGTGAGAGTTGTCCGTTACGCGGTGTGTTTCAGAGGCATGGGACTGAGGTCAGCAGTGAGAGTTGTCCGTTACACGGTGTGTTTCTGAGGCATGGGACTGAGGTCAGCAGTGAGAGTTGTCCGTTACACGGTGTGTTTCTGAGGCATGGGACTGAGGCAGCAGTGAGAGTTGTCCGTTACGCAGTGTGTTTCTGAGGCATGGGACTGAGGTCAGCAGTGAGAGTTGTCCGTTACGCAGTGTGTTTCTGAGGCATGGGACTGAGGTCAGCAGTGAGAGTTGTCCTTTACGCAGTGTGTTTCTGAGGCATGGGACTGAGGTCAGCAGTGAGAGTTGTCCGTTACGCAGTGTGTTTCAGAGGCATGGGACTGAGGCAGCATCCACTCATTGTCATTCATACCCATTAGGACTGGGGCGCTGAGAATCAATCTCATTATCATTCATACCCATTTGGACTGGGAATCAACACCCGATGAAAAAGGAGAGAAATAAGAGAAAAGTAAATGCTGGGAGAGAGAATGCACCGCTTTCTGGCTTTTTGGAGGTGTCAAGGGGTGGGAGGGGGATGAAGGGAGAAAGGGTTGCTGATTTTCATCGTTGGCACGGGGGGGGGGGGGGGGGGCAGGGGACAAAAAGTCCCTTGTAGCAGTGTGTTAACTCCTCATAATGCCCCCTAATCATGACTGGCAGGGTGAGTGACCTCACCCCCCACCTCACCCGCCTCCCCCACCTCATCCTTGACTCCCCCGCCTCCCCCACCACACCCCCACTTCACCCAGCACAACCCCCGCCTCCCCCACCTCATCCTTGACTCCCCCGCCTCCCCCACCTCAGCCCCACTTCACCCACCACAACCCCCACCTCACCCACCACAACCCCACTTCCCCTACCTCATCCTTGACTCCCCCGCCTCACCCCTGCCTCCTCCGCCTCACCCCCGCCTCCCCCACCTCACCCCCTCTTCACCCCAACACACAAAAGCTTTTCTCTCTGGTTTACTTTGATGTGGTTCCAAATGCCAGACTGTTATTACCGCCTGATGACTAGCTACAGAGAAGAGACACGTCACCAAACGGTTCCCTCTCTCCCTCTTGTTCATTCTCTGTTCACAATCTCCTCTGTTGCAGAAGACATGTGGATCGTCAGAGCCACCATATTCTGTAGCTGCTGTTACTGACAGAGGGATGAATCTGGGAGAGGGAGAAGACGCTGGAGTGAGGGAGAGAGAAAGACGAATCTGGGAGATCGAGAGAGAGAGAGAGAGAGAGAGAGAGAGAGAGAGAGAGAGAGAGAGAGAGAGAGAGAGAGAGAGAGAGAGAGAGAGAGAGAGAGAGAGAGAGAGAGAGAGAGAGAGAGAGAGAGAGAGGGGAGAGGGAGATGGAGTGGGGGAGAGAGGGATGAATCTGCGAGAGGGAGATGAAGTGAGGGAGAGGGAGAGAGAGAAGTGGGAGATGGAGAGAGGGATGAATCTGCGAGAGGGAGATGAAGTGAGGGAAAGGGAGAGAGAGAAGTGGGAGATGGAGTGGGGGAGAGAGGGATGAATCTGCGAGAGGGAGATGAAGTGAGGGAGAGGGAGAGAGAGAAGTGGGAGATGGAGAGAGGGATGAATCTGCGAGAGGGAGATGAAGTGAGGGAGAGGGAGAGAGAGAAGTGGGAGATAGAGAGGGATGAATCTGCGAGAGGGAGATGAAGTGAGGGAGAGGGAGAGAGAGAAGTGGGAGATGGAGTGGGGGAGAGAGGGATGAATCTGCGAGAGGGAGATGAAGTGAGGGAGAGGGAGAGAGAGAAGTGGGAGAGATGGGGGAGAGAGGGATGAATCTGCGAGAGGGAGATGAAGTGAGGGAGAGGGAGATGAAGTGGGAGGGAGGGAGGAGAGGGAGATGAAGTGGGAGATGGAGAGAAGTGGGAGAGAGAGGGATGAATCTGCGAGAGGGAGATGAAGTGAGGGAGAGGGAGAGAGAGAAGTGGGAGATGGGGGAGAGAGGGATGAATCTGCGAGAGGGAGATGAAGTGAGGGAGAGGGAGAGAGAGAAGTGGGAGATGGAGTGGGGGAGAGAGGGATGAATCTGCGAGAGGGAGATGAAGTGAGGGAGAGGGAGAGAGAGAAGTGGGAGATGGAGTGGGGGAGAGCGAGAAAGAGGTGGGAGAAGTTAAGCAGCATTGGTTTTTGTCCTGGTGCCTTTGTGGGAGACTGGGAGTCAGTGGGGTTTTAGCTGAGAGGGCAGGTGACTTGGAGCTGAGGGGAGCAGGGGAATTGACGGCAGGGTTAGGGTTCCACATCCAGCTGGCACCGAACTACAAGGGGCCCGAGGGACTGCACACAGGGAGGGACATTTTATAATTTAACCTTTATTTTAAAAGGGAGTCAGGCTGAGAACAAGGTCTATTTCACAGATGAGCCTGTATACACATCAAACACATAAATATACACTATAAACAACAATTTACACACCTATATTCACAATGCACATCAATATACACATAACTATAAACTATGCACATTAATATACACGTAATATACAGTATACACAATAATATACACATCAATATACACTATACACATCAATATATACTATACACATCAATGTACACATCAATATACACATCAATATAAACTGTACACATCAATATACACATCGATATACACAACAATTTAGACTACACACACCCATATATACTATACACATCAATATACACATCAATATACACTGTACACATCAATATACACATCAATATACACAACAATTTAGACTACACACACCTATATATACTATACACATCAATATACACAACAATATACACATCAATGTATACTATACACATCAATATACACATCGATATATACTATAGACATCAATATATACTATAGACATCAGTATATACTATACACATCAAAATACACTATACACATCAATACACATTATACACATAAATATACAATATACACATCAATACACACTATGCACATCAATATACACATAATATACAGTATACACTATACACATCAATATATACTATACACATCAATATACACATTTATATACACTTTACACATCAATATACACATCAATATACACTATACACATCAAAATATACACCAACATACACTATACACACCAATATACACATCAATATACATGTCAATAGACTCATAAATATACACTATACACTTCAATAAACACTATACACACCAATATGCACTATACACATCAATATACACTATACACATCAATATACACATTATTATACACATCAATATATACTATACACATCAATATACACATTAACATACATGTCATTGAAAATAAGAATTTGTTCTTAACTGACTTGCCTAACTAAATAAAGGTAAAATAAAAATATAAAGAAATACACATCAATATACACATCAATATATACTATACACATCAATATATATTATACACATCAATATACACATCAATATATACTATACACATCAATATATACTATACACATCAATATACACATCAATATATACTATAAACATCTATATATACTATACACATCAATATACACATCAATATATACTATGCACATCAATATATACTATACACATCAATATATACTATACACATCAATATATACTATAGACATCAATATACACATCAATATATACTATACACATCAATATATACTATACACATCAATATATACTATACACATCAATATATACTATACACATCAATATATACTATAGACATCAATATATACTATAAACATCAATATATACTATACACATCAATATATACTATACACATCAATATATACTATACGCATCAATATATACTATACACATCAATATATACTATACACATCAATATATACTATACACATCAATATATACTATACACATCAATATATACTATACACATCAATATATACTATACACATCAATATATACTATACACATCAATATATATTATACACATCAATATATACTATACACATCAATATATACTATACACATCAATATACACATCAATATATACTATACACATCAATATACACATCAATATATACTATACACATCAATATATACTATACACATCAATATATACTATAAACATAAATATATACTATACACATCAATATACACATCAATATATACTATACACATCAATATACACATCAATATATACTATACACATCAATATATACTATACACATCAATATATACTATACACATCAATATACACATCAATATATACTATACACATCAATATATATATACAATATATACACATCAATATATACTATACACATCAATATACACATCAATATATACTATACACATCAATATATACTATACACATCAATATATACTATAAACATCAATATCAATATACACATCAATATATACTATACACATCAATATATACTATACACATCAATATACACATCAATATATACTATATCAACATCAATATATACTATACACATCAATATATACTATACACATCAATATATATATACTATACACATCAATATAACTATACACATCAATATATACTATACACATCAATATACACATCATATATATACAATATATACACATCAATATATATATACACATCAATATAATATACACATCAATATATACTATACATCAATATATACATCAATATATACACATCAATATATACTATACACATCAATATATCAATATATACATCAATATATACAATATATACACATCAATATATACTATACACATCAATATATACTATACACATCAATATATACTATCAATATATACTATACACATCACATCAATATATACTATACACATCAATATATACTATACACATCAATATATACTATACACATCAATATATACTATACACATCAATATATACTATACACATCAATATATACTATACATCAATATATACACATCAATATATACTATACACATCAATATATACTATACACATCAATATATACTATACACATCAATATATACTATACACATCAATATATACTATAGACATCAATATACACATCAATATATAATATACACATCAATATATACTATACACATCAATATATACTATACACATCAATATATACATCAATATATACTATACACATCAATATACACATCAATATATACTATACACATCAATATACACATCAATATATACTATACACATATTATACTATACACATCAATATATACTATACACATCAATATATACTATACACATCAATATACACATCAATATATACTATACATCAATATACACATCAATATATACTATACACATCAATATATACTATACACATCAATATATACTATACACATCATATACACATCAATATATACTATACACATCAATATATACTATACACATCAATATATACTATACACATCAATATATACTATACACATCAATATATACTATACACATCAATATATACTATAAACATCAATATATAATATACACATCAATATATACTATACACATCAATATATACTATACACATCAATATACACATCAATATATACTATACACATCAATATACACATCAATATATACTATACACATCAATATATACTATACACATCAATATACACATCAATATATACTATACACATCAATATACACATCAATATATACTATACACATCAATATATACTATACACATCAATATACACATCAATATATACTATACACATCAATATACACATCAATATATACTATACACATCAATATATACTATACACATCAATATATACTATACACATCAATATACACATCAATATATACTATACATATCAATATATACTATAGACATCAATATACACATCAATATATACTATACACATCAATATATACTATACACATCAATATATACTATACACATCAATATATATTATACACATCAATATATACTATACACATCAATATATACTATACACATCAATATACACATCAATATATACTATACACATCAATATACACATCAATATATACTATACACATCAATATATACTATACACATCAATATATACTATACACATCAATATATACTATACACATCAATATATACTATACACATCAATATATACTATACACATCAATATATACTATACACATCAATATACACATCAATATATACTATACACATCAATATATACTATACACATCAATATATACTATACACATCAATATATAGTATACACATCAATATATACTATACACATCAATATATACTATACACATCAATATACACATCAATATATACTATACACATCAATATACACATCAGTATATACTATACACATCAATATATACTATACACATCAATATACACATCAATATATACTATACACATCAATATATACTATAGACATCAATATATACTATACACATCAATATACACATCAATATATACTATACACATCAATATATACTATACACATCAATATATACTATACACATCAATATATACTATACACATCAATATATACTATACACATCAATATACACATCAATATATACTATACACATCAATATACACATCAATATATACTATAGACATCAATATATACTATACACATCAATATATACTATAAACATCAATATATAATATACACATCAATATATACTATACACATCAATATACACATCAATATATACTATACACATCAATATACACATCAATAAACACTATACACATCAATATATACTATACACATCAATATACACATCAATATATACTATAAACATCAATATATACTATAAACATCAATATACACTATACACATCAGTATACACTATACACAGAGCTGCCAGAGTCTGCCGCCTGTCGTGAGCTGCCAGAGTCGTGCGCCTGTGGTGAGCTGCCAGAGTCTCCCGCCTGTGGTGAGCTGCCAGAGTCTCCCGCCTGTCGTGAGCTGCCAGATTCGCCCGCATGTCGTGAGCTGCCAGATTCGCCCGCCTGTCGTGAGCTGCCAGATTCGCCCGCCTGTCGTGAGCTGCCAGAGTCGCCCTTCTGTCGTGAGCTGCCAGAGTCGCCCTTCTGTCGTGAGCTGCCAGAGTCGCCCTTCTGTCGTGAGCTGCCAGAGTCGCCCTTCTGTCGTGAGCTGCCAGAGTCGCCCTTCTGTCGTGAGCTGCCAGAGTCGCCCTTCTGTCGTGAGCTGCCAGAGTCGCCCGTCTATCGTGAGCTGCCAAAGTCTGCCGCCTGTCGTGAGCTGCCAGAGTCGCACGTCTGTCCTAACCACTCTGAGACCGGGTCTGGTTTCTCCACATTTAGCCACCCTGAGACCGGGTCTGGTATCTCCACATATAGTCATCTCTGAGACCGGGTCTGGTATCTCCACATTTAGCAACCCTGAGACCGGGTCTGGTATCTCCATATTTAGCCATCCCTGAGACTGGGTCTGCTATCTCGACATTTAACCACCCTGAGACCGGGTCTGGTATCTCCACATTTAACCACCCTGAGACCGGGTCTGGTATCTCCACATTTAGCCAACCTGAGACCGGGACTGGTTATCTCCACATTTAGCCACCCTGAGACCGGGTCTGGTTATCTCTATATTTGGCCACCCTGAGACCGGGTCTGGTATCTCCACATTTAGCCATCCTGAGACCGGGTCAGGTATCTCCACATTTAGCCACCTTGAGACCGGGTCTGGTATCTCCACATTTACCCACCCTGTGACCGGGTCTGGTTATCTCCACATTTAGCCACCCTGTGACCGGGTCTGGTATCTCCACATTTAGCCATCCTGAGACCGGGTCTGGTTTCTCCACATTTAGCCACCCTGTGACCGGGTCTGGTTATCTCCACATTTAGCCACCCTGTGACCGGGTCTGGTATCTCCACATTTAGCCATCCTGAGACCGGGTCTGGTTTCTCCACATTTAGCCACCCTGAGACCGGGTCTGGTATCTCCACATTTAGCCATCCTGAGACCGGGTCAGGTATCTCCACATTTAGCCACCTTGAGACCGGGTCTGGTATCTCCACATTTAGCCACCCTGTGACCGGGTCTGGTTATCTCCACATTTAGCCACCCTGTGACCGGGTCTGGTATCTCCACATTTAACCATCCTGAGACCGGGTCTGGTATCTCCACATTTAGCCACCCTGTGACCGGGTCTGGTATCTCCACATTTAACTACCTTGAGACCGGGTCTGGTATCTCCACATTTAACCATCCTGAGACCGGGTCTGGTATCTCCACATTTAGCCATCCTGAGACCGGGTCTGGTTTCTCCACATTTAGCCACCCTGTGACTGGGTTTGGTATCTCCACATTTAACTACCTTGAGACCGGGTCTGGTATCTCCAAATTTAGCCACCCTGAGAACAGGTCTGGCATCTCCATATTTAGCCATCCCTGAGACCGGCGTCTGGTATCTGCACATTTAACCACCCTGAGACCGGGTCTGGTATCTCCACATTTAACCACCCTGAGACCGGGTCTGGTATCTCCACATTTAACCACCCTGTGACCGGGTCTGGTATCTCCACATTTAGTCGTCCTCTGAGACCGAGTCTGGTATCTCCACATTTAAACACCCTGAGACCGGGTCTGGTATCTCCACATTTAACCACCCTGTGACCGGGTCTGGTATCTCCACATTTAGTCGTCCTCTGAGACCGAGTCTGGTATCTCCACATTTAACCACCCTGAGACCGGGTCTGGTATCTCCACATTTAACCACCCTGAGACAGGGTCTTGTATCTCCACATTTAACCACCCTGAGACAGGGTCTGGTATCTCCACATTTAGCCACCCTGTGACCGGGTCTGGTATCTCCACATTTAACCACCCTGAGACCGGGTCTGGTATCTCCACATTTAGCCACCCTGAGACAGGGTCTGGTATCTCCACATTTAACCACCCTGAGACCGGGTCTTGTATCTCCACATTTAGCCACCCTGTGACCGGGTCTGGTATCTCCACATTTAACCACCCTGAGACTGGGTCTGGTATCTCCACATTTAGCCACCCTGTGACCGGGTCTGGTATCTCCACATTTAACCACCCTGAGACCGGGTCTGGTATCTCCACATTTAGCCACCCTGAGACCGGGTCTGGTATCTCCACATTTAGCCACCCTGAGACCGGGTCTGGTATCTCCACATTTAGCCACCCTGAGACCGGGTCTGGTATCTCCACATTTAACCACCCTGACACCGGGTCTTGTATCTCCACATTTAGCCACCCTGACACCGGGTCTGGTATCTCCACAATCAGCCACCCTGACACCGGGTCTGGTATCTCCACATTTAGCCACCCTGAGACCGGGTCTGGTATCTCCACATTTAGCCACCCTGACACCGGGTCTTGTATCTCCACATTTAGCCACCCTGACACCGGGTCTGGTATCTCCACAATCAGCCACCCTGAGACCGGGTCTGGTATCTGCACATTTAACCACTCTGAGACCGGGTCTGGTATCTCCACATATAGTCATTCTGAGACCGGGTCTGGTATCTCCACATTTAGCAACCCTGAGACCGGGTCTGGTATCTCCATATTTAGCCATCCCTGAGACTGGGTCTGCTATCTCACATTTAACCACCCTGAGACCGGGTCTGGTATCTCCACATTTAACCACCCTGAGACCGGGTCTGGTATCTCCACATTTAGCCACCCTGAGACCGGGTCTGGTTATCTCTATATTTGGCCACCCTGAGACCGGGTCTGGTATCTCCACATTTAGCCATCCTGAGACCGGGTCAGGTATCTCCACATTTAGCCACCTTGAGACCGGGTCTGGTATCTCCACATTTAGCCACCCTGTGACCGGGTCTGGTTATCTCCACATTTAGCCACCCTGTGACCGGGTCTGGTATCTCCACATTTAGCCATCCTGAGACCGGGTCTGGTTTCTCCACATTTAGCCACCCTGTGACCGGGTCTGGTTATCTCCACATTTAGCCACCCTGTGACCGGGTCTGGTATCTCCACATTTAGCCATCCTGAGACCGGGTCTGGTTTCTCCACATTTAGCCACCCTGAGACCGGGTCTGGTATCTCCACATTTAGCCATCCTGAGACCGGGTCAGGTATCTCCACATTTAGCCACCTTGAGACCGGGTCTGGTATCTCCACATTTAGCCACCCTGTGACCGGGTCTGGTTATCTCCACATTTAGCCACCCTGTGACCGGGTCTGGTATCTCCACATTTAGCCATCCTGAGACCGGGTCTGGTATCTCCACATTTAACCACCCTGAGACCGGGTCTGGTATCTCCACATTTAGCCAACCTGAGACCGGGACTGGTTATCTCCACATTTAGCCACCCTGAGACCGGGTCTGGTTATCTCTATATTTGGCCACCCTGAGACCGGGTCTGGTATCTCCACATTTAGCCATCCTGAGACCGGGTCAGGTATCTCCACATTTAGCCACCTTGAGACCGGGTCTGGTATCTCCACATTTACCCACCCTGTGACCGGGTCTGGTTATCTCCACATTTAGCCACCCTGTGACCGGGTCTGGTATCTCCACATTTAGCCATCCTGAGACCGGGTCTGGTTTCTCCACATTTAGCCACCCTGTGACCGGGTCTGGTTATCTCCACATTTAGCCACCCTGTGACCGGGTCTGGTATCTCCACATTTAGCCATCCTGAGACCGGGTCTGGTTTCTCCACATTTAGCCACCCTGAGACCGGGTCTGGTATCTCCACATTTAGCCATCCTGAGACCGGGTCAGGTATCTCCACATTTAGCCACCTTGAGACCGGGTCTGGTATCTCCACATTTAGCCACCCTGTGACCGGGTCTGGTTATCTCCACATTTAGCCACCCTGTGACCGGGTCTGGTATCTCCACATTTAACCATCCTGAGACCGGGTCTGGTATCTCCACATTTAGCCACCCTGTGACCGGGTCTGGTATCTCCACATTTAACTACCTTGAGACCGGGTCTGGTATCTCCACATTTAACCATCCTGAGACCGGGTCTGGTATCTCCACATTTAGCCATCCTGAGACCGGGTCTGGTTTCTCCACATTTAGCCACCCTGTGACTGGGTTTGGTATCTCCACATTTAACTACCTTGAGACCGGGTCTGGTATCTCCAAATTTAGCCACCCTGAGAACAGGTCTGGCATCTCCATATTTAGCCATCCCTGAGACCGCGTCTGGTATCTGCACATTTAAACACCCTGAGACCGGGTCTGGTATCTCCACATTTAACCACCCTGAGACCGGGTCTGGTATCTCCACATTTAACCACCCTGTGACCGGGTCTGGTATCTCCACATTTAGTCGTCCTCTGAGACCGAGTCTGGTATCTCCACATTTAAACACCCTGAGACCGGGTCTGGTATCTCCACATTTAACCACCCTGTGACCGGGTCTGGTATCTCCACATTTAGTCGTCCTCTGAGACCGAGTCTGGTATCTCCACATTTAACCACCCTGAGACCGGGTCTGGTATCTCCACATTTAACCACCCTGAGACAGGGTCTTGTATCTCCACATTTAACCACCCTGAGACAGGGTCTGGTATCTCCACATTTAGCCACCCTGTGACCGGGTCTGGTATCTCCACATTTAACCACCCTGAGACCGGGTCTGGTATCTCCACATTTAGCCACCCTGAGACAGGGTCTGGTATCTCCACATTTAACCACCCTGAGACCGGGTCTTGTATCTCCACATTTAGCCACCCTGTGACCGGGTCTGGTATCTCCACATTTAACCACCCTGAGACTGGGTCTGGTATCTCCACATTTAGCCACCCTGTGACCGGGTCTGGTATCTCCACATTTAACCACCCTGAGACCGGGTCTGGTATCTCCACATTTAGCCACCCTGAGACCGGGTCTGGTATCTCCACATTTAGCCACCCTGAGACAGGGTCTGGTATCTCCACATTTAGCCACCCTGAGACCGGGTCTGGTATCTCCACATTTAACCACCCTGACACCGGGTCTTGTATCTCCACATTTAGCCACCCTGACACCGGGTCTGGTATCTCCACAATCAGCCACCCTGAGACCGGGTCTGGTATCTGCACATTTAACCACTCTGAGACCGGGTCTGGTATCTCCACATATAGTCATCTCTGAGACCGGGTCTGGTATCTCCACATTTAGCAACCCTGAGACCGGGTCTGGTATCTCCATATTTAGCCATCCCTGAGACTGGGTCTGCTATCTCGACATTTAACCACCCTGAGACCGGGTCTGGTATCTCCACATTTAACCACCCTGAGACCGGGTCTGGTATCTCCACATTTAGCCAACCTGAGACCGGGACTGGTTATCTCCACATTTAGCCACCCTGAGACCGGGTCTGGTTATCTCTATATTTGGCCACCCTGAGACCGGGTCTGGTATCTCCACATTTAGCCATCCTGAGACCGGGTCAGGTATCTCCACATTTAGCCACCTTGAGACCGGGTCTGGTATCTCCACATTTAGCCACCCTGTGACCGGGTCTGGTTATCTCCACATTTAGCCACCCTGTGACCGGGTCTGGTATCTCCACATTTAGCCATCCTGAGACCGGGTCTGGTTTCTCCACATTTAGCCACCCTGTGACCGGGTCTGGTTATCTCCACATTTAGCCACCCTGTGACCGGGTCTGGTATCTCCACATTTAGCCATCCTGAGACCGGGTCTGGTTTCTCCACATTTAGCCACCCTGAGACCGGGTCTGGTATCTCCACATTTAGCCATCCTGAGACCGGGTCAGGTATCTCCACATTTAGCCACCTTGAGACCGGGTCTGGTATCTCCACATTTAGCCACCCTGTGACCGGGTCTGGTATCTCCACATTTAACCACCCTGTGACCGGGTCTGGTATCTCCACATTTAGCCATCTCTGAGACATGGTCAGGTATCTCCACATTTAGCCACCCTGTGACCGGGTCTGGTATCTCCACATTTAACTACCTTGAGACCGGGTCTGATATCTCCACATTTAACCATCCTGAGACCGGGTCTGGTATCTCCACATTTAGCCATCCTGAGACCGGGTCTGGTTTCTCCACATTTAGCCACCCTGTGACTGGGTTTGGTATCTCCACATTTAACTACCTTGAGACCGGGTCTGGTATCTCCAAATTTAGCCACCCTGAGAACAGGTCTGGCATCTCCATATTTAGCCATCCCTGAGACCGCGTCTGGTATCTGCACATTTAACCACCCTGAGACCGGGTCTGGTATCTCCACATTTAACCACCCTGAGACCGGGTCTGGTATCTCCACATTTAACCACCCTGTGACCGGGTCTGGTATCTCCACATTTAGTCGTCCTCTGAGACCGAGTCTGGTATCTCCACATTTAAACACCCTGAGACCGGGTCTGGTATCTCCACATTTAAACACCCTGAGACCGGGTCTGGTATCTCCATATTTAGTCGCCCTCTGAGACCGAGTCTGCTATCTCCACATTTAACCACCCTGAGACCGGGTCTGGTATCTCCACATTTAACCACCCTGAGACAGGGTCTTGTATCTCCACATTTAACCACCCTGAGACAGGGTCTGGTATCTCCACATTTAGCCACCCTGTGACCGGGTCTGGTATCTCCACATTTAACCACCCTGAGACCGGGTCTGGTATCTCCACATTTAGCCACCCTGAGTCCGGGTCAGGTATCTCCACATTTAACCACCCTGAGACCGGGTCTTGTATCTCCACATTTAACCACCCTGAGACAGGGTCTGGTATCTCCACATTTAGCCACCCTGTGACCGGGTCTGGTATCTCCACATTTAACCACCCTGAGACCGGGTCTGGTATCTCCACATTTAGCCACCCTGAGTCCGGGTCAGGTATCTCCACATTTAACCACCCTGAGACCGGGTCTGGTATCTCCATATTTAACCACCCTGTGACCGGGTCTGGTATCTCCACATTTAGTCGTCCTCTGAGACCGAGTCTGCTATCTCCACATTTAACCACCCTGAGACCGGGTCTGGTATCTCCACATTTAACCACCCTGAGACAGGGTCTTGTATCTCCACATTTAACCACCCTGAGACAGGGTCTGGTATCTCCACATTTAGCCACCCTGTGACCGGGTCTGGTATCTCCACATTTAACCACCCTGAGACCGGGTCTGGTATCTCCACATTTAGCCACCCTGAGACCGGGTCTGGTATCTCCACATTTAACCACCCTGAGACCGGGTCTTGTATCTCCACATTTAGCCACCCTGTGACCGGGTCTGGTATCTCCACATTTAACCACCCTGAGACTGGGTCTGGTATCTCCACATTTAGCCACCCTGTGACCGGGTCTGGTATCTCCACATTTAACCACCCTGAGACCGGGTCTGGTATCTCCACATTTAGCCACCCTGAGACCGGGTCTGGTATCTCCACATTTAGCCACCCTGAGACCGGGTCTGGTATCTCCACATTTAGCCACCCTGAGACCGGGTCTGGTATCTCCACATTTAACCACCCTGACACCGGGTCTTGTATCTCCACATTTAGCCACCCTGACACCGGGTCTGGTATCTCCACAATCAGCCACCCTGAGACCGGGTCTGGTATCTGCACATTTAACCACTCTGAGACCGGGTCTGGTATCTCCACATTTAACCACCCTGACACCGGGTCTTGTATCTCCACATTTAGCCACCCTGTGACCGGGTCTGGTATCTCCACATTTAACCACCCTGAGACTGGGTCTGGTATCTCCACATTTAGCCACCCTGTGACCGGGTCTGGTATCTCCACATTTAGCCACCCTGAGACCGGGTCTGGTATCTCCACATTTAGCCACCCTGAGACTGGGTCTGGTATCTCCACATTTAGCCACCCTGAGACCGGGTCTGGTATCTCCACATTTAGCCACCCTGAGACCGGGTCTGGTATCTCCACATTTAACCACCCTGACACCGGGTCTTGTATCCCCACATTTAGCCACCCTGACACCGGGTCTGGTATCTCCACAATCAGCCACCCTGAGACCGGGTCTGGTATCTGCACATTTAACCACTCTGAGACCGGGTCTGGTATCTCCACATTTAACCACCCTGACACCGGGTCTTGTATCTCCACATTTAGCCACCCTGACACCGGGTCTGGTATCTCCACAATCAGCCACCCTGAGACCGGGTCTGGTATCTGCACATTTAACCACTCTGAGACCGGGTCTGGTATCTCCACATATAGTCATCTCTGAGACCGGGTCTGGTATCTCCACATTTAGCAACCCTGAGACCGGGTCTGGTATCTCCATATTTAGCCATCCCTGAGACTGGGTCTGCTATCTCGACATTTAACCACCCTGAGACCGGGTCTGGTATCTCCACATTTAACCACCCTGAGACCGGGTCTGGTATCTCCACATTTAGCCAACCTGAGACCGGGACTGGTTATCTCCACATTTAGCCACCCTGAGACCGGGTCTGGTTATCTCTATATTTGGCCACCCTGAGACCGGGTCTGGTATCTCCACATTTAGCCATCCTGAGACCGGGTCAGGTATCTCCACATTTAGCCACCTTGAGACCGGGTCTGGTATCTCCACATTTAGCCACCCTGTGACCGGGTCTGGTTATCTCCACATTTAGCCACCCTGTGACCGGGTCTGGTATCTCCACATTTAGCCATCCTGAGACCGGGTCTGGTTTCTCCACATTTAGCCACCCTGTGACCGGGTCTGGTTATCTCCACATTTAGCCACCCTGTGACCGGGTCTGGTATCTCCACATTTAGCCATCCTGAGACCGGGTCTGGTTTCTCCACATTTAGCCACCCTGAGACCGGGTCTGGTATCTCCACATTTAGCCATCCTGAGACCGGGTCAGGTATCTCCACATTTAGCCACCTTGAGACCGGGTCTGGTATCTCCACATTTAGCCACCCTGTGACCGGGTCTGGTTATCTCCACATTTAGCCACCCTGTGACCGGGTCTGGTATCTCCACATTTAGCCATCCTGAGACCGGGTCTGGTATCTCCACATTTAGCCACCCTGTGACTGGGTCTGGTATCTCCACATTTAACTACCTTGAGACCGGGTCTGGTATCTCCAAATTTAGCCACCCTGAGAACAGGTCTGGCATCTCCATATTTAGCCATCCCTGAGACCGGGTCTGGTATCTGCACATTTAACCACCCTGAGACCGGGTCTGGTATCTCCACATTTAACCACCCTGAGACCGGGTCTGGTATCTCCACATTTAACCACCCTGTGACCGGGTCTGGTATCTCCACATTTAGTCGTCCTCTGAGACCGAGTCTGGTATCTCCACATTTAAACACCCTGAGACCGGGTCTGGTATCTCCACATTTAACCACCCTGTGACCGGGTCTGGTATCTCCACATTTAGTCGTCCTCTGAGACCGAGTCTGGTATCTCCACATTTAACCACCCTGAGACAGGGTCTGGTATCTCCACATTTAGCCACCCTGTGACCGGGTCTGGTATCTCCACATTTAACCACCCTGAGACCGGGTCTGGTATCTCCACATTTAGCCACCCTGAGACAGGGTCTGGTATCTCCACATTTAACCACCCTGAGACCGGGTCTTGTATCTCCACATTTAGCCACCCTGAGACCGGGTCTTGTATCTCCACAATCAGCCACCCTGAGACCGGGTCTGGTATCTGCACATTTAACCACTCTGAGACCGGGTCTGGTATCTCCACATTTATCCACCCTGACACCGGGTCTTGTATCTCCACATTTAGCCACCCTGACACCGGGTCTGGTATCTCCACAATCAGCCACCCTGAGACCGGGTCTGGTATCTGCACATTTAACCACTCTGAGACCGGGTCTGGTATCTCCACATATAGTCATCTCTGAGACCGGGTCTGGTATCTCCACATTTAGCAACCCTGAGACCGGGTCTGGTATCTCCATATTTAGCCATCCCTGAGACTGGGTCTGCTATCTCGACATTTAACCACCCTGAGACCGGGTCTGGTATCTCCACATTTAACCACCCTGAGACCGGGTCTGGTATCTCCACATTTAGCCAACCTGAGACCGGGACTGGTTATCTCCACATTTAGCCACCCTGAGACCGGGTCTGGTATCTCCACATTTAGCCACCCTGTGACCGGGTCTGGTTATCTCCACATTTAGCCACCCTGTGACCGGGTCTGGTATCTCCACATTTAGCCATCCTGAGACCGGGTCTGGTATCTCCACATTTAGCCACCCTGTGACCGGGTCTGGTATCTCCACATTTAACTACCTTGAGACCGGGTCTGGTATCTCCACATTTAACCATCCTGAGACCGGGTCTGGTATCTCCACATTTAGCCATCCTGAGACCGGGTCTGGTTTCTCCACATTTAGCCACCCTGTGACTGGGTTTGGTATCTCCACATTTAACTACCTTGAGACCGGGTCTGGTATCTCCAAATTTAGCCACCCTGAGAACAGGTCTGGCATCTCCATATTTAGCCATCCCTGAGACCGAGTCTGGTATCTGCACATTTAACCACCCTGAGACCGGGTCTGGTATCTCCACATTTAACCACCCTGAGACCGGGTCTGGTATCTCCACATTTAGTCGCCCCTCTGAGACCGAGTCTGGTATCTCCACATTTAAACACCCTGAGACCGGGTCTGGTATCTCCATATTTAACCACCCTGTGACCGGGTCTGGTATCTCCACATTTAGTCATCCTCTGAGACCGAGTCTGCTATCTCCACATTTAACCACCCTGAGACCGGGTCTGGTATCTCCACATTTAACCACCCTGAGACAGGGTCTTGTATCTCCACATTTAACCACCCTGAGACAGGGTCTGGTATCTCCACATTTAGCCACCCTGTGACCGGGTCTGGTATCTCCACATTTAACCACCCTGAGACCGGGTCTGGTATCTCCACATTTAGCCACCCTGAGACAGGGTCTGGTATCTCCACATTTAACCACCCTGAGACCGGGTCTTGTATCTCCACATTTAGCCACCCTGTGACCGGGTCTGGTATCTCCACATTTAACCACCCTGAGACTGGGTCTGGTATCTCCACATTTAGCCACCCTGTGACCGGGTCTGGTATCTCCACATTTAACCACCCTGAGACCGGGTCTGGTATCTCCACATTTAGCCACCCTGAGACCGGGTCTGGTATCTCCACATTTAGCCACCCTGAGACCGGGTCTGGTATCTCCACATTTAGCCACCCTGAGACCGGGTCTGGTATCTCCACATTTAACCACCCTGACACCGGGTCTTGTATCTCCACATTTAGCCACCCTGACACCGGGTCTGGTATCTCCACAATCAGCCACCCTGAGACCGGGTCTGGTATCTGCACATTTAACCACTCTGAGACCGGGTCTGGTATCTCCACATTTAACCACCCTGACACCGGGTCTTGTATCTCCACATTTAGCCACCCTGACACCGGGTCTGGTATCTCCACAATCAGCCACCCTGAGACCGGGTCTGGTATCTGCACATTTAACCACTCTGAGACCGGGTCTGGTATCTCCACATTTAGCCATCTCTGAGACCGGGTCTGGTATCTCCACATTTAACCACCCTGAGACAGGGTCTTGTATCTCCACATTTAACCACCCTGAGACAGGGTCTTGTATCTCCACATTTAGCCACCCTGAGACCGGGTCTGGTATCTTCGCATTTAGCCACCCTGAGACCGGGTCTGGTATCTCCACATTTAGCCACCCTGAGACCGGGTCTGGTATCTCCACATTTAACCACCCTGAGACAGGGTCTGGCATCTCCACATTTAACCACCCTGAGACAGGGTCTGGTATCTCCACATTTAGCCACCCTGAGACCGGGTCTGGTATCTCCACATTTAGCCACCCTGAGACCGGGTCTGGTATCTCCACATTTAGCCACCCTGAGACCGGGTCTGGTATCTCCACATTTAACCACCCTGAGACAGGGTCTGGCATCTCCACATTTAACCACCCTGAGACAGGGTCTGGTATCTCCACATTTAGCCACCCTGAGACAGGGTCTGGTATCTCCACATTTAACCACCCTGAGACAGGGTCTGGTATCTCCACATTTAACCACCCTGAGACAGGGTCTGGTATCTCCACATTTAACCACCCTGAGACAGGGTCTGGTATCTCCACATTTAACCACCCTGTGACCGGGTCTGGTATCTCCACATTTAGCCATCTCTGAGACATGGTCAGGTATCTCCACATTTAGCCACCTTGAGTCCGGGTCAGGTATCTCCACATTTAGCCATTTCTGAGACCGGGACTGGGATCTCCACATTTAGCCATCTCTGACACATGGTCAGGTATCTCCACATTTAGCCACCTTGAGTCCGGGTCTTGTATCTCTACATTTAACCACCCTGAGACCGGGTAAGGGATCTCCACATTTAGCCATCTCTGAGACCGGGTCTTGTATCTCCACATTTAACCACCCTGAGACAGGGTCTGGTATCTCCACATTTAGCCACCCTGTGACCGGGTCTGGTATCTCAACATTTAACCACCCTGTGACCGGGTCTGGTATCTCCACATTTAGTCGTCCTCTGAGACCGGGTCTGGTATCGCCACATTTAGCCACCCTGAGACCGGGTCTGGTATCTCCACATTTAGTCGTCTCTCAGACCGGGTCTGGTATCTCCACAATTAGCCACCTTGCGACGGGGTCTGGTATCTCCACATTTAGCCACCCTGAGACCGGGTTCGGTATCTCCCCATTTAGTCGTCTCTGAGACCGGGTCTGGTATCTCCACATTTAGCCACCCTGAGACCGGGTCTGGTATCTCCACATTTAGTCGTCTCTGAGACCGGGTCTGGTATCTCCACATTTAGTCGTCTCTGAGACCGGGTCTGGTATCTCCACAATTAGCCACCTTGAGACGGGGTCTGGTATCTCCACATTTAGCCACCCTGAGACCGGGTTCGGTATCTCCCCATTTAGTCGCCTCTGAGACCGGGTCTGGTATCTCCACATTTAGCCACCCTGAGACCGGGTCTGGTATCTCCACTTTTAGTTGTCTCTGAGACGGGTCTGGTATCTCCACATTTAGCCACCCTGAGATACCGGGTCTGGTATCTCCACATTTAGTACTCTCTGAGACCGGGTCTGGTATCTCCACATTTAGCCACCCTGAGACCGGGTCTGGTATCTCCACATTAGTCGTCTCTGAGACCGGGTCTGGTACCTCCACATTTAGCCACCCTGAGATACCGGGTCTGGTATCTCCACATTTAGTCCTCTCTGAGACCGGGTCTGGTATCTCCACATTTAGCCACCCTGAGACCGGGTCTGGTATCTCCACATTTAGTCGTCTCTGAGACCGGGTCTGGTATCTCCACATTTAGCCACCCTGAAACCGGGTCTGGTATCTCCACATTTAGCCACCCTGAGACCGGGTCTGGTATCTCCACAATTAGCCACCCTGAGACCGGGTCTGGTATCTCCACATTTAAAAACCCTGAGACTGGGTCTGGTATCTCCACATTTAGCCATCCCTGAGACCGGGTCTGGTATCTCCACATTTAGCCACCCTGAGACCGGGTCTGGTATCTCCACAATTTAGCCACCCTGAGACCGGGTCTGGTATCTCCACATTTAGCCACCCTGAGACCGGGTCTGGTATCTCCACATTTAGCCACCCTGAGATACCGGGTCTGGTATCTCCACATTTAGTACTCTCTGAGACCGGGTCTGGTATCTCCACATTTAGCCACCCTGAGACCGGGTCTGGTATCTCCACATTAGTCGCCTCTGAGACCGGGTCTGGTATCTCCACATTTAGCCACCCTGAGATACCGGGTCTGGTATCTCCACATTTAGTCCTCTCTGAGACCGGGTCTGGTATCTCCACATTTAGCCACCCTGAGACCGGGTCTGGTATCTCCACATTTAGTCGTCTCTGAGACCGGGTCTGGTATCTCCACATTTAGCCACCTTGAGACGGGGTCTGGTACCTCCACATTTAGCCGTCTCTGAGACCGGGTCTGGTATCTCCACATTTAACCAACCTGAGACTGGGTCTGGTATCTCCACATTTAGCCACCCTGAAACCGGGTCTGATATCTCCACATTTAACCATCCCTTAGTCCGGGTCTGGTATCTCCACATTTAACCACCCTGAGACTGGGTCTGGTATCTCCACATTTAGCCATCCCTGAGACCGGGTCTGGTATCTCCACATTTAGCCACCTTGAGACGGGGTCTGGTATCTCCACATTTAGCCGTCTCTGAGACTGGGTCTGGTATCTCCACATTTAACCACCCTGAGACTGGGTCTGGTATCTCCACATTTAGCCACCCTGAAACCGGGTCTGATATCTCCACATTTAACCATCCCTTAGTCCGGGTCTGGTATCTCCACATTTAACCACCCTGAGACTGGGTCTGGTATCTCCACATTTAGCCATCCCTGAGACCGGGTCTGGTATCTCCACATTTAGCCACCCTGAGACCGGGTCTGGTATCTCCACAATTAACCATCTCTGAGACCGGGTCTGGTATCTCCACAATTAGCCACCCTGAGACTGGGTCTGGTATCTCCACATTTAGCCACCCTGAGACCGGGTCTGGTATCTCCAAAATTAACCATCTCTGAGACCGGGTCTGGTATCTCCACAATTAGCCACCCTGAGACGGGGTCTGGTATCTCCACATTTAGCCACCCTGAGATACCGGGTCTGGTATCTCCACATTTAGTACTCTCTGAGACCGAGTCTGGTATCTCCACATTTAGCCACCCTGAGACCGGGTCTGGTATCTCCACATTAGTCGCCTCTGAGACCGGGTCTGGTATCTCCACATTTAGCCACCCTGAGATACCGGGTCTGGTATCTCCACATTTAGTCCTCTCTGAGACCGGGTCTGGTATCTCCACATTTAGCCACCCTGAGACCGGGTCTGGTATCTCCACATTTAGTCGTCTATGAGACCGGGTCTGGTATCTCCACATTTAGCCACCTTGAGACGGGGTCTGGTATCTCCACATTTAGCCGTCTCTGAGACCGGGTCTGGTATCTCCACATTTAACCACCCTGAGACTGGGTCTGGTATCTCCACATTTAGCCACCCTGAAACCGGGTCTGATATCTCCACATTTAACCATCCCTTAGTCCGGGTCTGGTATCTCCACATTTAACCACCCTGAGACTGGGTCTGGTATCTGCACATTTAGCCATCCCTGAGACCGGGTCTGGTATCTCCACATTTAGCCACCCTGAGACCGGGTCTGGTATCTCCACAATTAACCATCTCTGAGACCGGGTCTGGTATCTCCACAATTAGCCACCCTGAGACCGGGTCTGGTATCTCCACATTTAGCCACCCTGAGACCGGGTCTGGTATCTCCACAATTAGCCACCCTGAGACCGGGTCTGGTATCTCCACATTTAGCCACCCTGAGACCGGGTCTGGTATCTCCAAAATTAACCATCTCTGAGACCGGGTCTGGTATCTCCACAATTAGCCACCCTGAGACCGGGTCTGGTATCTCCATATTTAGCCATCCCTGAGACATGGTCTGGTATATCCATATTTAGCCACCTTGAGACGGGGTCTGGTATCTCCGCATTTAGCCACCCTGAGACCGGGTCTGGTATCTCCACATTTAGCCATCTCTGAGACTGGGTCTAGTATCTCCACATTTAACCACCCTGAGACTGGGTCTGGTATCTCCACATTTAACCACCCTGAGACCGTCTGGTATCTCCACATTTAACCACCCTGAGACCGGGTTCGGTATCTCCACATTTTGCCGACTCTGAGACCGGGTCTGGTATCTCCACATTTAGCCACCCTGAGACCGGGTCTGGTATCTCCACATTTAGTCGTCTCTGAGACCGGGTCTGGTATCGCCACATTTAGCCACCCTGAGACCGGGTCTGGTATCTCCACATTTAGTCGCCTCTGAGACCGGGTCTGGTATCTCCACATTTAGTCGCCTCTGAGACCGGGTCTGGTATCTCCACAATTAGCCACCTTGAGACGGGGTCTGGTATCTCCACATTTAGCCACCCTGAGACCGGGTTCGGTATCTCCACATTTAGTCGTCTCTGAGACCGGGTCTGGTATCTCCACATTTAGCCACCCTGAGACCGGGTCTGGTATCTCCACATTTAGTTGTCTCTGAGACGGGGTCTGGTATCTCCACATTTAGCCACCCTGAGATACCGGGTCTGGTATCTCCACATTTAGCCACCCTGACACCGGGTCTGATATCTCCAAAATTTAGCCACCCTGAGACCGGGTCTGGTATCTCCACATTTAGCCACCCTGAGACCGGTTCTAGTATCTCCAAAATTAACCATCTCTGAGACCGGGTCTGGTATCTTCACATTTAGCCACCCTGAGACTGGGTTTGGTATCTCCACATTTAGCCACCCTGAGACCGGGTTCGGTATCTCCACATTTAGCCACCCTGAGACCGGGTTCGGTATCTCCACATTTAGCCACCCTGACAACGGGTCTGGTATCTCCACATTTAGCCACCCTGACAACGGGTCTGGTATCTCCTCATTTCCCCTTCCTGACACCGGGTCTGGTATCTCCACATTTAACCACCCTGAGACCGGGTCTGGTATCTCCACATTTAGCCACCCTGACACCGGGTCTGGTATCTCCACATTTAGCCACCCTGACACCGGGTCTGGTATCTCCACATTTAGCCACCCTGACACCGGGTCTGGTATCTCCACATTTAGCCACCCTGACACCGGGTCTGGTATCTCCACATTTAGCCACATTCTGAGACCGGGTCTGGTATCTCCACATTTAGCCACCCTGACACCGGGTCTGGTATCTCCACATTTAGCCACATTCTGAGACCGGGTCTGGTATCTCCACATTTAGTCGTCCTCTGAGACCGGGTCCGGTATCTCCACATTTAGCCACCCTGACACCGGGTCTGGTATCTCCACATTTAACCACCCTGAGATCGGGTCTGGTATCTCCACATTTAACCACCCTGAGACCGGGTCTGGTATCTCCACATTTAACCACCCTGAGATCGGGTCTGGTATCTCCACATTTAACCACCCTGAGACCGGGTCTGGTATCTCCACATTTAACCACCCTGAGACCGGGTCTGGTATCTCCACATTTAACCACCCTGAGATCGGGTCTGGTATCTCCACATTTAATCACCCTGAGACCGGGTCTGGTATCTCCACATTTAACCACCCTGAGATCGGGTCTGGTATCTCCACATTTAGCCACCCTGAGACCGGGTCTGGTATCTCCACAATTAGCCACCCTGAGACCGGGTCTGGTATCTCCACATTTAGCCACCCTGAGACCGGGTCTGGTATCTCCAAAATTAACCATCTCTGAGACCGGGTCTGGTATCTCCACAATTAGCCACCCTGAGACCGGGTCTGGTATCTCCATATTTAGCCATCCCTGAGACATGGTCTGGTATATCCATATTTAGCCACCTTGAGACGGGGTCTGGTATCTCCGCATTTAGCCACCCTGAGACCGGGTCTGGTATCTCCACATTTAGCCATCTCTGAGACTGGGTCTAGTATCTCCACATTTAACCACCCTGAGACTGGGTCTGGTATCTCCACATTTAACCACCCTGAGACCGTGTCTGGTATCTCCACATTTAACCACCCTGAGACCGGGTCTGGGATCTCCACATTTAGCTATCTCTGAGACTGGGTCTAGTATCTCCACATTTAACCACCCTGAGACTGGGTCTGGTATCTCCACATTTAACCACCCTGAGACCGCGTCTGGTATCTCCACATTTAACCACCCTGAGACCGGGTCTGGGATCTCCACATTTAGCTATCTCTGAGACCGGGTTTGGTATCTCCACATTTAGCCACCCTGAGACCGGGTCTGGTATCTCCACATTTCGCCATCTCTGAGACCGGGTCTGGTATCTCCACATTTAGCCACCCTGACACCGGGTCTGGTATCTCCACATTTAGCCACCCTGACACCGGGTCTGGTATCTCCACATTTAGCCACCCTGACACCGGGTCTGGTATCTCCACATTTAGCCACATTCTGAGACCGGGTCTGGTATCTCCACATTTAGCCACCCTGACACCGGGTCTGGTATCTCCACATTTAGCCACATTCTGAGACCGGGTCTGGTATCTCCACATTTAGTCGTCCTCTGAGACCGGGTCCGGTATCTCCACATTTAGCCACCCTGACACCGGGTCTGGTATCTCCACATTTAACCACCCTGAGATCGGGTCTGGTATCTCCACATTTAACCACCCTGAGACCGGGTCTGGTATCTCCACATTTAACCACCCTGAGATCGGGTCTGGTATCTCCACATTTAACCACCCTGAGACCGGGTCTGGTATCTCCACATTTAACCACCCTGAGACCGGGTCTGGTATCTCCACATTTAACCACCCTGAGATCGGGTCTGGTATCTCCACATTTAACCACCCTGACACCGGGTCTAGTATCTCCAAAATTAACCATCTCTGAGACCGGGTCTGGTATCTCCACATTTAGCCGTCTCTGCGACTGGATCTGGTAACTCCACATTTAGCCACCCTGAAACCGGGTCTGGTATCTCCACATTTAACCACCCTGAGATCGGGTCTGGTATCTCCACATTTAACCACCCTGACACCGGGTCTAGTATCTCCAAAATTAACCATCTCTGAGACCGGGTCTGGTATCTCCACATTTAGCCGTCTCTGCGACTGGATCTGGTAACTCCACATTTAGCCACCCTGAGACCGGGTTCGGTATCTCCACATTTTGCCGACTCTGAGACCGGGTCTGGTATCTCCACATTTAGCCACCCTGAGACCGGGTCTGGTATCTCCACATTTAGTCGTCTCTGAGACCGGGTCTGGTATCGCCACATTTAGCCACCCTGAGACCGGGTCTGGTATCTCCACATTTAGTCGCCTCTGAGACCGGGTCTGGTATCTCCACATTTAGTCGTCTCTGAGACCGGGTCTGGTATCTCCACAATTAGCCACCTTGAGACGGGGTCTGGTATCTCCACATTTAGCCACCCTGAGACCGGGTTCGGTATCTCCACATTTAGTCGTCTCTGAGACCGGGTCTGGTATCTCCACATTTAGCCACCCTGAGACCGGGTCTGGTATCTCCACATTTAGTTGTCTCTGAGACGGGGTCTGGTATCTCCACATTTAGCCACCCTGAGATACCGGGTCTGGTATCTCCACATTTAGCCACCCTGACACCGGGTCTGATATCTCCGAAATTTAGCCACCCTGAGACCGGGTCTGGTATCTCCACATTTAGCCACCCTGAGACCGGTTCTAGTATCTCCAAAATTAACCATCTCTGAGACCGGGTCTGGTATCTTCACATTTAGCCACACTGAGACTGGGTTTGGTATCTCCACATTTAGCCACCCTGAGACCGGGTTCGGTATCTCCACATTTAGCCACCCTGAGACCGGGTTCGGTATCTCCACATTTAGCCACCCTGAGACCGGGTCTGGTATCTCCACATTTCGCCATCTCTGAGACCGGGTCTGGTATCTCCACATTTAGCCACCCTGACACTGGGTCTGGTATCTCCACATTTAGCCACCCTGACACCGGGTCTGGTATCTCCACATTTAGCCACCCTGACACCGGGTCTGGTATCTCCACATTTAGCCACCCTGACACCGGGTCTGGTATCTCCACATTTAGCCACATTCTGAGACCGGGTCTGGTATCTCCACATTTAGCCACATTCTGAGACCGGGTCTGGTATCTCCACATTTAGCCACCCTGACACCGGGTCTGGTATCTCCACATTTAGCCACATTCTGAGACCGGGTCTGGTATCTCCACATTTAGTCGTCCTCTGAGACCGGGTCCGGTATCTCCACATTTAGCCACCCTGACACCGGGTCTGGTATCTCCACATTTAACCACCCTGAGATCGGGTCTGGTATCTCCACATTTAACCACCCTGAGACCGGGTCTGGTATCTCCACATTTAACCACCCTGAGATCGGGTCTGGTATCTCCACATTTAACCACCCTGAGACCGGGTCTGGTATCTCCACATTTAACCACCCTGAGACCGGGTCTGGTATCTCCACATTTAACCACCCTGAGATCGGGTCTGGTATCTCCACATTTAATCACCCTGAGACCGGGTCTGGTATCTCCACATTTAACCACCCTGAGATCGGGTCTGGTATCTCCACATTTAGCCACCCTGAGACCGGGTCTGGTATCTCCACAATTAGCCACCCTGAGACCGGGTCTGGTATCTCCACATTTAGCCACCCTGAGACCGGGTCTGGTATCTCCAAAATTAACCATCTCTGAGACCGGGTCTGGTATCTCCACAATTAGCCACCCTGAGACCGGGTCTGGTATCTCCATATTTAGCCATCCATTAGACATGGTCTGGTATATCCATATTTAGCCACCTTGAGACGGGGTCTGGTATCTCCGCATTTAGCCACCCTGAGACCGGGTCTGGTATCTCCACATTTAGCCATCTCTGAGACTGGGTCTAGTATCTCCACATTTAACCACCCTGAGACTGGGTCTGGTATCTCCACATTTAACCACCCTGAGACCGTCTGGTATCTCCACATTTAACCACCCTGAGACCGGGTCTGGGATCTCCACATTTAGCTATCTCTGAGACCGGGTCTGGGATCTCCACATTTAGCCACCCTGAGACCGGGTTCGGTATCTCCACATTTTGCCGACTCTGAGACCGGGTCTGGTATCTCCACATTTAGCCACCCTGAGACCGGGTCTGGTATCTCCACATTTAGTCGTCTCTGAGACCGGGTCTGGTATCGCCACATTTAGCCACCCTGAGACCGGGTCTGGTATCTCCACATTTAGCCACCCTGAGACCGGTTCTAGTATCTCCAAAATTAACCATCTCTGAGACCGGGTCTGGTATCTTCACATTTAGCCACACTGAGACTGGGTTTGGTATCTCCACATTTAGCCACCCTGAGACCAGGTTCGGTATCTCCACATTTAGCCACCCTGAGACCGGGTTCGGTATCTCCACATTTAGCCACCCTGAGACCGGGTCTGGTATCTCCACATTTAACCACCCCGAGACCGGGTCTGGTATCTCCACATTTAGCCACCCTGACACTGGGTCTGGTATCTCCACATTTAGCCACCCTGACACCGGGTCTGGTATCTCTCCACATTTAGCCACCCTGAGACCGGGTCTGGTATCTCCACATTTAGCCACCCTGACACCGGGTCTGGTATCTCCACATTTAGCCACATTCTGAGACCGGGTCTGGTATCTCCACATTTAGTCGTCCTCTGAGACCGGGTCCGGTATCTCCACATTTAGCCACCCTGACACCGGGTCTGGTATCTCCACATTTAACCACCCTGAGACCGGGTCTGGTATCTCCACATTTAACCACCCTGAGATCGGGTCTGGTATCTCCACATTTAACCACCCTGAGACCGGGTCTGGTATCTCCACATTTAACCACCCTGAGACCGGGTCTGGTATCTCCACATTTAACCACCCTGAGACCGGGTCTGGTATCTCCACATTTAATCACCCTGAGACCGGGTCTGGTATCTCCACATTTAACCACCCTGAGATCGGGTCTGGTATCTCCACATTTAGCCACCCTGAGACCGGGTCTGGTATCTCCACAATTAGCCACCCTGAGACCGGGTCTGGTATCTCCACATTTAGCCACCCTGAGACCGGGTCTGGTATCTCCAAAATTAACCATCTCTGAGACCGGGTCTGGTATCTCCACAATTAGCCACCCTGAGACCGGGTCTGGTATCTCCATATTTAGCCATCCCTGAGACATGGTCTGGTATATCCATATTTAGCCACCTTGAGACGGGGTCTGGTATCTCCGCATTTAGCCACCCTGAGACCGGGTCTGGTATCTCCACATTTAGCCATCTCTGAGACTGGGTCTAGTATCTCCACATTTAACCACCCTGAGACTGGGTCTGGTATCTCCACATTTAACCACCCTGAGACCGCGTCTAGTATCTCCACATTTAACCACCCTGAGACCGGGTCTGGTATCTCCACATTTAGCCACCCTGAGACCGGGTTCGGTATCTCCACATTTTGCCGACTCTGAGACCGGGTCTGGTATCTCCACATTTAGCCACCCTGAGACCGGGTCTGGTATCTCCACATTTAGTCGTCTCTGAGACCGGGTCTGGTATCGCCACATTTAGCCACCCTGAGACCGGGTCTGGTATCTCCACATTTAGTCGTCTCTGAGACCGGGTCTGGTATCTCCACATTTAGTCGTCTCTGAGACCGGGTCTGGTATCTCCACAATTAGCCACCTTGAGACGGGGTCTGGTATCTCCACATTTAGCCACCCTGAGACCGGGTTCGGTATCTCCACATTTAGTCGTCTCTGAGACCGGGTCTGGTATCTCCACATTTAGCCACCCTGAGACCGGGTCTGGTATCTCCACATTTAGTTGTCTCTGAGACGGGGTCTGGTATCTCCACATTTAGCCACCCTGAGATACCGGGTCTGGTATCTCCACATTTAGCCACCCTGACACCGGGTCTGATATCTCCAAAATTTAGCCACCCTGAGACCGGGTCTGGTATCTCCACATTTAGCCACCCTGAGACCGGTTCTAGTATCTCCAAAATTAACCATCTCTGAGACCGGGTCTGGTATCTTCACATTTAGCCACCCTGAGACTGGGTTTGGTATCTCCACATTTAGCCACCCTGAGACCGGGTTCGGTATCTCCACATTTAGCCACCCTGAGACCGGGTTCGGTATCTCCACATTTAGCCACCCTGAGACCGGGTCTGGTATCTCCACATTTCGCCATCTCTGAGACCGGGTCTGGTATCTCCACATTTAGCCACCCTGACACCGGGTCTGGTATCTCCACATTTAGCCACCCTGACACCGGGTCTGGTATCTCCACATTTAGCCACCCTGAGACCGGGTCTGGTATCTCCACATTTAACCACCCCGAGACCGGGTCTGGTATCTCCACATTTAACCACCCTGACACCGGGTCTGGTATCTCCACATTTAGCCACCCTGACACCGGGTCTGGTATCCCCACATTTAGCCACCCTGACACCGGGTCTGGTATCTCCACATTTAGCCACCCTGACACTGGGTCTGGTATCTCCACATTTAGCCACCCTGACACCGGGTCTGGTATCTCCACATTTAGCCACATTCTGAGACCGGGTCTGGTATCTCCACATTTAACCACCCTGACACCGGGTCTGGTATCTCCACATTTAGCCACCCTGACACCGGGTCTGGTATCTCCACATTTAGCCACATTCTGAGACCGGGTCTGGTATCTCCACATTTAGCCACCCTGACACCGGGTCTGGTATCTCCACATTTAACCATCCCGAGACCGGGTCTGGTATCTCCACATTTAACCACCCTGACACCGGGTCTGGTATCTCCACATTTAGCCACATTCTGAGACCGGGTCTGGTATCTCCACATTTAGCCACCCTGACACCGGGTCTGGTATCTCCACATTTAGCCACATTCTGAGACCGGGTCTGGTATCTCCACATTTAGTCGTCCTCTGAGACCGGGTCCGGTATCTCCACATTTAGCCACCCTGACACCGGGTCTGGTATCTCCACATTTAGCCACCCTGAGACCGGGTCTGGTATCTCCACATTTAACCACCCTGAGATCGGGTCTGGTATCTCCACATTTAACCACCCTGAGACCGGGTCTGGTATCTCCACATTTAGCCACCCTGACACCGGGTCTGGTATCTCCACATTTAGCCACATTCTGAGACCGGGTCTGGTATCTCCACATTTAGTCGTCCTCTGAGACCGGGTCTGGTATCTCCACATTTAACCACCCTGAGATCGGGTCTGGTATCTCCACATTTAACCACCCTGAGACCGGGTCTGGTATCTCCACATTTAACCACCCTGAGATCGGGTCTGGTATCTCCACATTTAACCACCCTGAGACCGGGTCTGGTATCTCCACATTTAACCACCCTGAGATCGGGTCTGGTATCTCCACATTTAACCACCCTGAGATCGGGTCTGGTATCTCCACATTTAACCACCCTGAGACCGGGTCTGGTATCTCCACATTTAACCACCCTGAGATCGGGTCTGGTATCTCCACATTTAACCACCCTGACACCGGGTCTAGTATCTCCAAAATTAACCATCTCTGAGACCGGGTCTGGTATCTCCACATTTAGCCGTCTCTGCGACTGGATCTGGTAACTCCACATTTAGCCACCCTGAAACCGGGTCTGGTATCTCCACATTTAGCTAACCTGAGACCGGGTCTGGTATCTCCACATTTAGCCGTCTCTGAGACTGGATCTGGTAACTCCACATTTAGCCACCCTGAAACCGGGTCTGGTATCTCCATATCTCGCCGTCGCTGTAACACTCAGCAGATCATCAAGCCCAAATCAAACTCTCAATAAAAACAGATGTTTCTTGATTAATTTTATGATTAAGTTTCACATACACAAATACAGTGAAATGCCTTTCTTGAAAACTCTGAACCCAAGAATACAGTAATTTATTAGGGATGTTGACTGTCCTTTAGGTAACCTTCTGTTATTGGTAAAGTCTAAGGCCATATTGTTGTCTTTGCATTAGCTTTGTACTACCTTTCCTAAGTATACTACAACAAATCTCATTGTAGTAGATGTGATGAAGGTTTTGTTATACGTAGATTAATATTCTGTTGAAGCACTGCAGCCTGACAAGGTCTCCGGAGCGTCTGGCTTCTTCTAATCAAGCTAATGTGGTCACTGAATAAAGTCCATGTTTAATCCACGGATGCTTTATGTTTTGTGATGTTGCCACCTGCTGTTCGAAGTGTGCTACTGCAGCTGAGTTCTGGAAGCCAACAAGACAGGCCTCTCAATCCTAGAGCGCCTTGGGAACTATAGCATGAAGGACAGGCCTCTCAATCCTAGAGCACCGAGGGAACTATAGCACGAAGGACAGGCCTCTCAATCCTAGAGCACCGAGGGAACTATAGCACGAAGGACAGGCCTCTCAATCCTAGAGCACCTAGGGAACTATAGCACGAAGGACAGGCCTCTCAATCCTAGGGCACCTAGGGAACTACAGCACGAAGGACAGGCCTCTCAATCCTAGAGCACCTCGGGAACTATAGCACGATGGACAGGCCTCTCAATCCGAGAGCACCTAGGGAACTATAGCACGAAGGACAGGCCTCTCAATCCTAGAGCACCTCGGGAACTATAGCACGAAGGACAGGCCTCTCAATCCTAGAGCACCTCGGGAACTATAGCACGATGGACAGGCCTCTCAATCCTAGAGCACCTCGGGAACTACAGCACGAAGGACAGGCCTCTCAATCCTAGAGCACCTCGGGAACTATAGCACGATGGACAGGCCTCTCAATCCTAGGGCACCTCGGGAACTATAGCACGATGGCCAGGCCTCTCAATCCTAGGGCACCTAGGGAACTATAGCACGATGGACAGGCCTCTCAATCCTAGGGCACCGAGGGAACTATAGCACGATGGCCAGGCCTCTCAATCCTAGGGCACCGAGGGAACTATAGCACGATGGCCAGGCCTCTCAATCCTAGGGCACCGAGGGAACTATAGCACGAAGGACAGGGAGCACCTCGGGAACTATAGCACGATGGCCAGGCCTCTCAATCCTAGGGCACCTAGGGAACTATAGCACGATGGCCAGGCCTCTCAATCCTAGGGCACCGAGGGAACTATAGCACGAAGGACAGGCCTCTCAATCCTAGGGCACCTAGGGAACTATAGCACGATGGACAGGCCTCTCAATCCTAGAGCACCTCGGGAACTATAGCACACCTGCATTGCTTGCTGTTTGGGGTTTTAGGCTGGGTTTCTGTACAGCACTTTGAGATATCAGCTGATGTAAGAAGGGCTATATAAATACATTTGATTTGATTTTGATTTCATGTAAGGTCACAGAGGATATCAGGGGTATATTTTAAGGTCACAGAGGATATCAGGGGTATATTTTAAGGTCAGAGAGGATATCAGGGGTTTAATGTCATGACTGGCCTGTTCCGGTCAGGTTACCGTGGACCACAATCCTACAGAGACCTCTCTCACACTTACCAATGGGGAAGAGATAGAGTGGTAGGGAGGTGGGGGTTTATGACACCTCACGCCATTGTAAATCTTAAAGCAGCAGACAAAATCCCTTTGTCCCCTCGGTGTGGAGGAATGGAATGCATGATGGGCCGATGGAGAACCTACCTCAGAACAGCAACATGCAATAAATGGACTTTGGGACAATGGGTTTAATCAGACAAAATGGTGGTAATGACGATAGATGGGAATGTGAAAATTAATGTTGTTTTTTGTTATGTTATTAAAAGTTAACTGACGAGGTTATAACGAAAACATTGTAACTTGAAGAGTTTTCATCATATGTACCTGACGTTTGCATACTGTGCTTTGTGTGGAAAGTGTCCAGATCAAATAGGATGTTTTTGTAAAGATGAAATGTGAAGTTAGTTGTCTAAATTGGATCAGCGTAAAATGCATACCTTGCATCGTAACTAGGGACGACCAGAGAACCATAAATACGGAAACGCCCCTTCGTGACCCAGGGGTATACAACATATCAAACAAGATGGCCGCCCGCTGCAGCCGAGATCGAGGAGTAGTCTCAACCCCAAAACGCAACACGAGGTTGAAGATGACAAAGGAACCTCTTCATCTATGCTACGGATGAGGAGCTGTGTGGTGGGAGGGTGAATTCAAGCAGGACCACCCGGTTACCACTCTCCAAAATATTGTGTGTCTACACTGCTTTCATTCCCACGCAGGAGCCCTGATCTACACGGCTGACCGTACTCAGGAGCCCTGATCTACACGGCTGACCGTACTCAGAAGACCCCCTTTTCAGAACAAAGGAGAGGTAACAGACCGCTAAGAGGAAGGACACTGACATCTTGTGGACAATCAGAGACTTACACCTGGTAACCAAAGAGGTGCTGACATCAGAGGAGAAGGTGAACTCGGTCCATGAAGAGACACCCCATCAGAGACCTTCCACAAGTAATGACATCATTATATGCTGACCCATAAGAGCGGCAGTTCGGGGCAAGGTGTTAAGGGTTGAACTAGGCATAGTTTACAAATGTATCCAAGTGTGCTTTACTCTTCTGCACTCTCTCTCTCTCTCTGTCTCTCTCTCTCTGTCTCTCTGTCTCTCTGTCTCTCTGTTTCTCTCTCTCTCTATCTCTCTGTCTCTCTGTCTCTCTGTCTCTCTCTCTCTGTCTCTCTGTCTCTGTCTCTGTCTCTCTCTCTCTGTCTCTGTCTCTCTGTCTCTCTGTCTCTGTCTCTCTGTCTCTGTCTCTCTCTCCCTCTCTCTCTGTGTCTCTCTGTCTCTCTCTCTCTCTGCCTCTGTCTCTCTCTCTCTCTCTTTCTCTCTGTCTCTCTGTCTCTCTCTCTCTGCCTCTGTCTCTCTCTCTTCTTTCATTGTAGTTCTCTGTCTCTCTGTCTCTCTCTCTCTGCCTCTCTGTCTCTCTCTGTCTTTGAGTTCATTTGGGGAATCTCTCTCTCTCTGTCTCTCTGTCACTTTTGGGTTAATTCCATGCCAATTGCGTAGCAAGATACTTATACACCAATAATAGCTACAGGCAGGATTATTGTTGATAGGGAGGGGCGTGTGTGTGACTTCCCTTTTTCACCCAGATACTGGTAGGGAGAGAACCAATCCTGTGTTGTATATGAATTTACTGAATGACACGAGCTAGGGGATTTATGTACCAGCCGATGCAAGCATTCTGAGAATAATACTAATTGGGCCCAACGTAGTGTTATTTCTGTCTATCGCTTTCAAGAGCTATTAGACTCGGTCATAACTAGAGCAGAGGACATATGAGCCCACCATTACGGAAATTTGAGTATATATATATTTGTTTGACCGAAGCGAAGTCATTATCTCTCTACAAACCTGTTCCCTTGTTGGAGGGAACTTTCCCTTGTGCTTGGAAGCGGAAATCCTGTACAAGTGAAGCTAAGCATTGCACCAGATGCTAAGCTAACAAAGGATGCTAAGCTAACAAAGGGATGCTAAGCTAACAAAGGGATGCTAAGCTAACAAAGGGATGCTAGGCTAACAAAGGGATGCTAGGCTAACAAAGGGGGAGCAGCCATTTTTGTTTTCCCTTTTGTTCAAAGTGAAATCCCACGCCGGGCGGGAATCCCGTGTGATTTCAGCTTGTGACCTCTGGTTAAGAATCATCAGTAATTGTATTTAAATAATTCAGATTACACGGTATGGTATTCAACAAATCTCAACTGATTGGATACTATTGTCTCCTTCAATTTAATACATTTCCATACTACCTTTCCAGGTCGTTTATTGGGATAATATACAAACTGATTTGTTCCAACCAATGAGACATTGTTAAACTTTTCCCCATTAACTTAAGATACAGTAACGCTTTCAGGTTAATTACAGTTTAATTACCAAATAGCCTATACAGGTTTGATTTATCATTCAAATTGATTAATCAATGAAATCTGTTTTTTTTGCAAGTTTATTAATAGCCCAACTTCCACATTACTGGCCCAGTCTTGATGATTTCATTGACTTTATAAACTGATTGAAATCGTTTTTGCAGCTTCCAACTCAAAACCCAAACTTCACAGAAATTGAAATAACTGATAATCATAATAATGAGCAAGCTATCAGCCCGCTAATAAAGTGAATCCTCGCCCACGGAGAGATTGATCGCTGACCTCAGCAGCAATGCAAATCCTAACTATGCCGAGGGGCTGAAAATGTTTGATTTTGATGCATTAAGTGGGGAAAAAATGCAGAAATTGCAACAGACGCTCTCCAAAATAGACCATCAGGCGCAGACGTTGAGAATATTCTCTCCAGTTTAACCCTAAACTATGCCCACCAGCAGAGATGGACAGTGGTCCAATACCTTAGTGCCCAGCAGAGGCACGAGCAGGAAGCTGTGGAGTTGAAGGGACAGGTGGAGAGAACCAGGAAGCTGGCGATAAAAGCTGAAAAAAGACAAACTGCTGCTAGCCGAGTAACTGCGTTTGAGAACAGATCAATTCAAAGATTTGACTAGCACTTATGACAAAGAGCTCAAACAAACTATTGACCAAGTCCATATTCTACAGGAACAACTCGTTTTAGCCCAAACTAAATACGATGAAGTACACGCAAAACTAGATGAATCTGACGAGCTAGCTAAAAACAGGGGCGAGCAACTCGATGCCCTGCAAACGGTTTTGAATTAAACCACTCAATGCAATAATGTTCTATTCCAAAAGCTAGAGATCAACCAATTTCAAAACAGCAGAACTCCTTGAAGTCGCTGATTTAATGAAGGATGAGAAAGACCAGGTGAGAAAAGTTGGAAAAACGTGACCTATCAGCACTGGATCTCTCGCTCCACACTCTCCCTGCAAACCATGACAGAGAAGTATGAGGCTGAGAGGAGCGAGTGAGACACCTACGTGTCTAAAATAAACACCTTCAAACTCCCAGGTTGTCTGCGATGCGTTAGGTATCATCTGGAGGAACTCCAGAACAGTCAGGCGCTGTCGCCAAGCAACCGTAGCTGAGGGTACGAGGTAATGTAGACGACAGATTTCAGACTCCACCTCTCTTTTAGGGGTCCCTCAGTGTCTTCCTGTTGGTCATTCGGCCCACAGTGACATGGCGCCTCCTCGCCAACACAAACAAAGCTTGGCTTTTCCTCTTGGTCTTTCGGGCCCACAAGACCCCACGGGACGGTGCAGATGCTCCCCGCTCACTCGGCGAGGAACGTCTTGACAAAATCGTAAAAAACGTTGGCCTCTTTGACACCATTCCAGGAAAGCTAACCGACACTGAGACGTTCTTAGCAGACATAGAGGACACCTAGGATGTCTACCGAAATGCTACGAATGCCGACAGGCTTTACCTATTGAAGCGAACATCCAACAGACATCCGCCTTCAAGAGCAACACGTGCAAAACGACTACGCTAAACTCGCCACGGTTTTGAAAATAGAATTCAGTGGTTCTGCGACTCGCAAACACGACAGCTCGTTGGTTAACAATATCAAACAAGCTCGAAATGAACACCCACAAGCCTACTATCATAGGCTTAGTTCAGTTTACTTTGGCATGCTCACTGAAACAGGAATGGAAGACCTATTACCATTCAAACAACTGATTCTGTTAAACATGACTCCCAACTTCATTAACTACTTGGGCTCTACTGTCGACACTCCGAGAGCTTGCGAGCACCACATTTGAAGCACCGAAAGCAAGCCCTAACCCTAACCCTAACTCTAACCCTAACCCTAACCGTAACCCTAACCTAACAGGTTCCATTGAGATCGACTAGGCTGCTACGTCTCTGCACCTAACCCTCACAAAGGGTCAGAACACAAGGGTAACAAAGTGTTCAACAAGATCTAAACGTGAAACAATATTGAAGCTCTGATAAGAGATGCAGCGGAAGAAATTTGAGAAAGAGGATAAGGATAAGTCATCATGACTAGGCGTAAAATTGTTGGAGACCGAGTCCGCCGAAATTCACACCATTCGCGAGGATGTCAACATTTCCATTAACCTTCGCACACACACTCAAATCCCTGTCCAGGGTCCGCTCTTTCTAGACAAAAGCCTACAGGTTTTGTCTAGAAGCCCTCCATTCCTCCAACCCACTCCACTTTGTTGGGGATATGACGAGAAAAACCAACTCGAACAGGTAATACCTTAAAGCACTCTTAGAGGACTGTTTGACCTGTGATGCTCTGATAGATTTGGGTTTTCTCTCATATCTCAAACTGGATGATTTGGGTTAGACTATTTCCCTCATATCTCAAACTGGATGATTTGGGTTAGACTATTTCCCTCATATCTCAAACTGGATGATTTGGGTCAGACTATTGTCCTCATATCTCAAACTGGATGATTTGGGGTAGACTATTGTCCTCATATCTCAAACTGGATGATTTGGGTTAGACTATTTCCCTCATATCTCAAACTGGATGATTTGGGGTAGACTATTTCCCTCATATCTCAAACTGGATGATTTGGGTTAGACTATTTCCCTCATATCTCAAACTGGATGATTTGGGGTAGACTATTTCCCTCATATCTCAAACTGGATGATTTGGGTTAGACTATTTCCCTCATATCTCAAACTGGATGATTTGGGTTAGACTATTTCCCTCATATCTCAAACTGGATGATTTGGGTCAGACTATTTCCCTCATATCTCAAACTGGATGATTTGGGTTAGACTATTTCCCTCATATCTCAAACTGGATGATTTGGGTCAGACTATTTCCCTCATATCTCAAACTGGATGAAATCAATGGGGCAGAAAAAACCGTTGGTTTAAAACGGAACGTTGCGACACTCATCTTCGAGGTTTCACTCAAGCCACCGCGCCCCTAACCAAGCATCTCCTACTTAAACGCAACTTCGAAAGCATGTCACTGATCCACCTTGTGTACGTGACTAGCATTGACACTGAACAAATTATGATTGGGATAGATTTAATTGACCATATGGTACCACTAATGGATTGGAAAAACCAGCCAAGTCTGGTCACAAATAACTATGCCAACTCCGTTGACCTCACCGCATTCTTCCAAGGCTACATAGCGAACATTGTGCAACGGCGTGCGTTCGATGTCAGCATCTGACGCAACCCCGGTGAACTTGGTCATGAGTCCACCATCGGTGGCAAATGACTCGGAACTTAACCGAACATGAGGTATTCCTGTGTGGCTTGGGTGGTTCACCAGCCGGCACTTATCGACCTCCTCCTTTGGCGTGTGCCAAAACGGCACTATGGTTGAGGATGCCATATTGGCTGGCCGGAAAAATCGGTAATCAGTTTGGAAATGTTTAACACAACTTAGAAAACGGCTAACTGCCATCCCCTTGTTCCGAAAAACGTTCGGACTTGCACTGGGAACGACTCCCCAGACGACACTCAACGCTATAGAGGTATGTGCGCTATCAATCCTACATTGGAGCCAAGGAAGTATCTCACTACCTACTGGTTGTCGCAGACCTCCCACATACAGTCTATGTGGGAGCGGACATTTTGGTAAGATTGGGTGTTAAACTCGATACCATACACCAAATTCTTTGGTCTTTGGCGCAGCCAGACCAATACACCTTCGTCTTTCGACCCGGTGCAAATGGCATCCGGGCAGACTATTCCTGAAGCTTGCAAGGTGAGAACTGAGTCCGCCATGGTGATTCTGGCAAGAACCACAAAGGTTTCTGTAAGACTGAACATTGCTCCTGGCTATCGGATGGAAGACACCCCTGCGTTCTACCAACCCTATTCAACTTAGGGATAACGATCAATGGTAAACCGCTGATGGAACTAAATGCTAGATCCACTTACCTCCATGTACAGAATCTGACTCAAGCGGATATTTACCATTCCTCGGCACACTCAGCTAGGAACATTGATTGATTACATATTCCCATGATTGTGAACTTGACTTTCAGAGAAACCCTAATACTAAAACAGGAAGCTTTTCAACATGCTGACACAGAAGGTGTGAAGATGGATCTGAAGATGTTGACACAGAAAGTGTGTGCCAATGAATCTGTAGATGGACAATTGATCTACGTTACAATTGATGAGTCTGTGGTCTCAAAAGGGCTCTCTGACATCAGTGCCGAAATTCGACCACAAAGAAGGCAGACACAGTAATATGTTTTTGTCTTGAAGATACTCTTTTCAAAAAGGTACACAGACCATTATAATTGGAACACAGTGGATACAGATACTCTTTTCAAAAAGCTACACAGACCATTATAATTGGAACACAGTGGATACAGATATCATTCTCCTCCTTACTGGGCTGTTCATCCATCCTAACAAAGATTATCCAACCATAAAGCTGTGGGTTGTTTTTTTGGTATCGAACAGGTTGTGACCTGGGCAAAAAGACAGTGTAGAAGTAATTTCCAGAGGTCATCGATTGTTTCTATGGCAGCTGAATCATTTTGACACCTCGATCTGAATTTGTCAATTTTTCACATTGCTTTGAGAGACACCTGTGCTCCTCTTTGACAAGACCAACCGACCCTCGATGCTATCAATGATCTGAGGAAGGATCTCTTCTCCAAGAGGTCATTCTCGGGGGAGGACCTCTCCACCCCCAACCTAAGCTGCACTGCTGCAACATTCATACCCCGAGCATGTCTACCAAACGAGCATTTGTTCAACAAGTCTAAAACCATCCAATCGGTATCTTCACCAACCGATTTTGGATGTTGCATGTTGTCTTTTATATTTGTGTTTTCAATATGTTTATTAAAATACTACAGACAATAAAGCTACATGTGATCACGTTACCAAAAAACAACCTCTCTGGCCCTCGTGTTAAGATGTCAGATATTCATTGAATGACACCTTTGTGTGCACTATGCAGATGGAGACTGTCAGGTCTGCATGTGAGAGGAGCTCTGTTTACCAAGGAGGTGTGTTCACCGCCAGTTTCTGGATCCTGTTCCCCACATTGTGTAAACATCTTCAGGTGAACTGCTGCCAATTGATATTCTATTGATATATAGAACACATACTGTAAGGCTGGTGATAGTTTCACAATGTCTTCTTGTAAACAACCAGATAGGAATACATTTACTGTAAATGCAAATTACACTTGGGGGGGATTGTTTTAAACAATTGGGAGTTTGAAAGTAAAGCTGTTCCCAGTGATAAAACCAGATCAGATTATGACATTATTCATGGGCAAACAATCATAAAGTCTGGGTCACCTCAAGCTACAGTCTGTCTGTTTTCTGTTCTCAGGAAAGAGCATGGCCCCAGCCAATAAAACTCCAGCTACGAGTCGCTCTCGACGCTGTTCTTCTCGCTCACATCGCCTCGTCTAACAACGATGTCTGTGTGCTTGAACGGTCCAATTCCCGACTGAGAGAGAAACTGCAACCCTTCCTAAAACCCATTCCAATGGAGGCCAAAGCCAAGTAAGTTGTTTGTTTTACCTTCTTCCAAACAAACGTACAACGTACAACGTACATGTATGTGTCAATATGAGGCATAGTTGTACACGTGTTTGTGGTGCAGCTTCCCGGGACACAGATTACATGCTTAGACTTGACCTGGACGAAAAAAATCATGTATGCTCAATGGAGAATCACTATTTAAATGTGCTTTTTTTTTTAGCGCAGGTTTAATCTGGACGCGGGAAACCGGCCCTCTATATAGACAATCCTATGTACATTTTGAAAATATTTACTGAATCTGATTATTTTGTCTACGTGTCAAGATCATTGTTCGACTTTCCAATAAAGAAACTGAATAGAGAAACTCAATAGAGAAACTGAATAGAGAGACTGAATAGAGAGACTGAATAGAGAAACTCAATAGAGAAACTCAATAGAGAAACTGAATAGAGAGACTGAATAGAGAGACTGAATAGAGAAACTCAATAGAGAGACTCAACAGAGAGACTCAATAGAGAGACTCAACAGAGAAACTCAATAGAGAAACTGAATAGAGAGACTGAATAGAGAAACTGAATAGAGAAACTCAATAGAGAGACTCAACAGAGAGACTCAATAGAGAGACTCAACAGAGAAACTCAATAGAGAGACTCACTAGAGAGACTCAATAGAGAAACTGAATAGAGAAACTCAATAGAGAGACTCAACAGAGAAACTCAATAGAGAGACTCAATAGAGAGACTCAATAGAGAAACTCAATAGAGAGACTCAACAGAGAAACTCAATAGAGAGACTCAATAGAGAGACTCAATAGAGAGACTCAACAGAGAAACTCAATAGAGAGACTCACTAGAGAGACTCAATAGAGAGACTCAATAGAGAGACTCAATAGAGAGACTCAATAGAGAGACTCAATAGAGAGACTCAATTGAGAGACTCAACAGAGAGACTCAATAGAGAGACTCAATAGAGAGACTCAATTGAGAGACTCAACAGAGAAACTCAATAGAGAGACTCACTAGAGAGACTCACTAGAGAGACTCAACAGAGAAACTCAATAGAGAGACTCAACAGAGAGACTCAATAGAAACTCAATAGAGAGACTCAACAGAGAAACTCAATAGAGAGACTCAACAGAGAAACTCAATAGAGACTCACTAGAGAGACTCAATAGAGAGACTCAATAGAGAAACTCAATAGAGAGACTCAACAGAGAAACTCAATAGAGACTCACTAGAGAGACTCAAGAGAGACTCAATAGAGAAACTCAATCAACAGAGAAACTCAATAGAAACTCAATAGAGACTCACTAGAGAGAGACTCAATAGAGAAACTCAATAGAGAGACTCAATAGAGAGACTCACTAGAGAGACTCACTAGAGAGACTCAACAGAGAAACTCAATAGAGAGACTCAACAGAGAGACTCAACAGAGAGACGATAAAAGCTATAGGATTCAACACTGTGCCATTGGTTCAGTCATTTACTCTATGTGAACTGGGGAGAGAGGGGCTCAAGTGGGAAAATATCAATATGCAGGGTAATATCAATAAGCAGGATAATTATGCAGCAAGGAAATTCAAACCACTGAAAGTCAAACAAGGGAGGATACAAGAGTGACTGATTGGCTGAGTGGACAGGAGGAACTGGAAGGTGTATTGTGAGACAGAGAGCAGGCAAACACTTTTGTTCAGACAGTGTATCAGAGAGTACTGTTTTAATACAACGTAGTGTTATTGGAAGCATTAGGATAGGAATCGGGATAGTGTGTTAATATCTCAGTTATCAGTGTGCCAGGGACTCCTGGGCATATTGTCCTGTCAAAATGGACAAGGATCCATCAGGTCACAGTGGCAGTCCAGCCACACACAGGTAAGATCTTAAAAATAACAACTTTCAACCTCTGCAAATTGCTATGTTAGTTCGAACAGTGTTTCTCAAATCCCGTTATGGTGTACCCCCAGGGATGTACAGGTTTATTCCATCCCAGTATGGGGTACCCCCAGGGATGTACAGGTTTATTCCAGCCCAGTATGGTGTACCCCCAGGGATGTACAGGTTTATTCCAGCCCAGTATGGTGTACCCCCAGGGATGTATAGGTTTATTCCAGCCCAGTATGGTGTACCCCCAGGGATGTACAGGTTTATTCCAGCCCAGTATGGTGTACCCCCAGGGATGTACAGGTTTATTCCAGCCCAGTACCCCAGGGTACAGGTCCAGCCCAGTATGGTGTCAGGGATGTATAGGTTTATTCCAGCCCAGTATGGGGTACCCCCAGGGATGTATAGGTTTATTCCAGCCCAGTAGTATGTATAGGTTTATTCCAGCCCAGGGTACCCCCAGGGATGTACAGGATTGTATGGTGTAGGGATGTTTATTCCAGCCCAGTATGGGGTACCCCCAGGGATGTACAGGTTTATTCCAGCCCAGTATGGTGTACCCCCAGGGATGTACAGGTTTATTCCAGCCCAGTATGGTGTACCCCAGGGATGTACAGGTTTATTCCAGCCCAGTATGGTGTACCCCCAGGGATGTACAGGTTTATTCCAGCCCAGTATGGGGTCCAGCCCCCCAGGGATGTACAGGTTTATTCCAGCCCAGTATGGGGTGCCCCCAGGGGATGTTTACAGGTTTATTCCAGCCCAGTATGGTGTACCCCAGGGATGTACAGGTTTATTCCAGCCCAGTATGGTGTACCCCCAGGGATGTATAGGTTTATTCCAGCCCAGTATGGGGTACCCCAGGGATGTATAGGTTTATTCCAGCCCAGTATGGGGTACCCCAGGGATGTACAGGTTTATTCCAGCCCAGTATGGGGTACCCCCAGGGATGTACAGGTTTATTCCATGGGGTACCCCCCCAGGTTTATTCCATGGCATGGGGTACCCCAGGGATGTACAGGTTTATTCCAGCCCAGTATGGGGTACCCCCAGGGATGTACAGGTTTATTCCAGCCCAGTATGGGGTACCCCCAGGGATGTACAGGTTTATTCCAGCCCAGTATGGGGTACCCCAGGGATGTACAGGTTTATTCCAGCCCAGTATGGGGTACCCCCAGGGATGTACAGGTTTATTCCAGCCCAGTATGGGGTACCCCCAGGGATGTACAGGTTTATTCCATCCCAGTATGGTGTACCCCAGGGATGTACAGGTTTATTCCAGCCCAGTATGGTGTACCCCCAGGGATGTACAGGTTTATTCCATCCCAGTATGGTGTACCCCCAGGGATGTACAGGTTTATTCCATCCCAGTATGGTGTACCCCCAGGGATGTATAGGTTTATTCCAGCCCAGTATGGTGTACCCCCAGGGATGTACAGGTTTATTCCAGCCCAGTATGGTGTACCCCCAGGGATGTACAGGTTTATTCCAGCCCAGTATGGTGTACCCCCAGGGATGTATAGGTTTATTCCAGCCCAGTATGGGGTACCCCCAGGGATGTATAGGTTTATTCCAGCCCAGTATGGTGTACCCCCAGGGATGTACAGGTTTATTCCAGCCCAGTATGGTGTACCCCCAGGGATGTATAGGTTTATTCCAGCCCAGTATGGTGTACCCCCAGGGATGTATAGGTTTATTCCAGCCCAGTATGGTGTACCCCCAGGGATGTATAGGTTTATTCCATCCCAGTATGGGGTACCCCCAGGGATGTACAGGTTTATTCCATCCCAGTATGGTGTACCCCCAGGGATGTACAGGTTTATTCCAGCCCAGTATGGTGTACCCCCAGGGATGTACAGGTTTATTCCAGCCCAGTATGGGGTACCCCCAGGGATGTATAGGTTTATTCCAGCCCAGTATGGTGTACCCCCAGGGATGTATAGGTTTATTCCATCCCAGTATGGTGTACCCCCAGGGATGTACAGGTTTATTCCATCCCAGTATGGTGTACCCCCAGGGATGTATAGGTTTATTCCATCCCAGCACTAGCACTTTTGATTCGACTACTCAACTCATCATCAAGCCCTTGATTAGTTGAACCAGGTGCGCTATTTAAAAGATCAGGTCCTGATCTTTTGAATCCCTGCTTTTTAAATCTGGCAGCTGATTTCATAGCTGAATGTAACGACTGTTGGTTGGAAGAAGGTGAGGACCAAGGTGCAGCGTGGTACGTGTTCGTCATTTATTAAATAGAACTGAACAATTAATACAAAGTAACAAAAGAACAACTGAAACAGCTCCACTAGGTGCAAAACACACGAAACAGAAAGCAACTACCTGCAAACACAGGTGGGAACAGGCTACCTAAGTGTGTGGTTCTCAATCAGAGACAACGATAGACAGCTGCCTCTGATTGGGAAACATACCAGGCCAAACAGATAGAAATACAAAACATAGAATGCCCACCCCATCTCACGCCCTGATCAAACCAAAATAGAGACGTAAAAAAGGAACTAAGGTCAGGACTTGACACTGAACCACTTTACATCTCTGTTCAATCTAGCCCTGGAATGTAATGAAATTCCAAAGATCTGGATATCGGCATTTGTCCTACCACTTTTAAAAGGGGGGGATCCAACTCTTTTAAATAATTATAGGCCAATCTCAAAGCTGTCACCCCTGGTGAAAATACTTGAAACCCTTGTAAGTGAATAATATAATATAATAATATATGCCATTTAGCAGACGCTTTTATCCAAAGCGACTTACAGTCATGTGTGCATACATTCTACGTATGGGTGGTCCCGGGGATCGAACCCACTACCCTGGCGTTACAAGCGCCATGCTCTACCAACTGAGCTACAGAAGGACCACTGAACAGCCCAATGGCCCCCCAATGGTGGAACAAACTCCCTCACGACGCCAGGACAGCGGAGTCAACCTTCCGGAGACACCTGAAACCCCACCTCTTTAAGGAATACCTAGGATAGGATAAGTAATCCTTCTCACCCCTAAAAGATTTAGATGCACTATTGTAAAGTGGCTGTTCCACTGGATGTCATAGGTGAATGCACCAATTTGTAAGTCGCTCTGGATAAGAGCGTCTGCTAAATGACTTAAATGTAAATGTAAATGTAAGCTAAGAGTTATTTATTTACTAGCTCTATTTTATCAATGTACCAATCGGGCTTCAGGAAGAAGCATAGCACAATTACCACAGCCATTAAGGTTTTAAACGATATCACTGCAGCCATTGACAAAAAAACACCACTGTGTCTCAGTTTTTCTTGATCTCTCTAAGGCTTTTGATACAGTTGATCATGCTATATACTAAGGCAGAGATTGTCGAGTGTAGGTCTTTCGGAGCATGAAGTTGCATGGTTTGCTAACTGTCTGATAGAACTCAGTGCACTCAATTTGATGGGCTTATGTCTGTTAAATTGTCTGTCCTTAATGGTGTGCCCCAAGGCGCTGTACTCGGTCCTCTCTGATTTAGACAAAAATGTCAAAAATGCACAACTTCATTTTTATGCTGATGATAATGTTATCTACTGTTGTGCCTCGTCTCTTACAAAAGCTTTCCAGAACATGCAAACTGCTTTTTCTACTGTTCAACATACCTTATCCTCAATACTGACAAAACTAAACTAATTGTGTTTTCTAATGTAAGAAATAGACCTCTGAACCTTTCGCCTATTACTACCTGTCAGGGCAAGGAGATTGAGGTTGTAACCTCATATAAATATCTTGGAATTTTAATTGATGACAGCCTCTCTTTTAAATTGCATATTCAACAACTTACAAAAGAATTGAAGCTGAAATTGGGATTTTATTTTAGGAATAAGGCCTGTTTTTCTTTTGAAGCCAGAAGGAGGCTAGTATCAGCTACATTTATGCCTTTACTAGACTATGGGGATATTTTATATATGAATGCTTCTGCTCAGTGTTTGAGATCAATTGACACTCTTTATCGTGGCACTTTGAGATTTATTTTAAACTGCAAAACCCTTATTCACCACTGCACTTTGTATACCAGGGTTGGCTGTCCTTCTCTAGTCACTCGTAGGCTCAGTCACTGGTATACTTTTATTTACAAAGACATTTTGGGTTTACTATCTTTTTATTTGTGCATTTTTATTGTTCAGAAATGTGGTGGGTCGTCTCTTCGTTCGCTGGACTTTATCCTGCTAACTGTTCCAAATGTCCGAAACTGAATTTGGTGAAAGGGCTTTTATGTCCTCTGCACCATCGTCTTGGAACACCTTACAAAATACTTTTAAACTGGAAGAACTTCTCCCAATTGGTGTTTTTAAATCACTGATGAAGGATTTTGAGGCTGATTCCCTGACCTGTCAATGTTTCTAATTTGCTGGTTTACACAATTTTTCATGTTGTCTGTCTGTAATCTTTTTGTAATGACTTAGTGCTGCCTATCTTGGCCAGGGCGCTCTTGAAAAAGAGACTTTAATCTCAATGAGCCCTTCTTGGTTAAATAAAGGTTAAATAAATCCAATTAATCAAATTTAGCTGAGTAAAAAATGTTGAGAATCACAGGATTTACAAACATCTTCCTGCTGTATTCCATCCTGTGAATTAGCCTTGTCTTCATGTATTCAGGTAACATCCTCTGTGTATGTGTGTTGGTATGTATTATGTGTGATTAAGGTGTACTGCTGTTCATGAGTGAGAGTGGGAAGGGTTCTAATGTCTAATGTTCTTTACAGGAAGGGGAAGGGTTCTAATGTCTAATGAGGTCTACAGGGAGGGGAAGGGTTCTAATGTCTAATGAGGTCTACAGGAAGGGGAAGGGTTCTAATGTCTAATGTTCTTTACAGGAAGGGGAAGGGTTCTAATGTCTAATGTTCTTTACAGGGAGGGGAAGGGTTCTAATGTCTAATGTTCTTTACAGGAAGGGGAAGGGTTCTAATGTCTAATGTTCTTTACAGGGAGGGGAAGGGTTCTAATGTCTAATGATCTTTACAGGAAGGGGAAGGGTTCTAATGTCTAATGAGGTCTACATGAAGGGGAAGGGTTCTAATGTCTAATGTGGTCTACAGGGAGGGGAAGGGTTCTAATGTCTAATGATCTTTACAGGAAGGGGAAGGGTTCTAATGTCTAATTAGGTCTACAGGAAGGGGAAGGGTTCTAATGTCTAATGTGGTCTACAGGGAGGGGAAGGGGTCTAATGTCTACTGTGGTCTACAGGGAGGGGAAGGGTTCTAATGTCTAATGAGGTCTACAGGGAGGGGAAGGGTTCTAATGTCTAATGTGGTCTACAGGGAGGGGAAGGGTTCTAATGTCTAATGTGGTCTACAGGGAGGGGAAGGGTTCTAATGTCTAATGTGGTCTACAGGGAGGGGAAGGGTTCTAATGTTGTCTACAGGAAGTGTAAGGGGTCTCATGTCTAATGTTTTCTACAGGAAGGGGAAGGGGATGTTCGGGCTGAAAGTGAAGAAGAGGAAGAAGACAGTCACCACATCTGATCTCGTCTTGGCCAATAAAGCAGCTCTAGGTACGGCCTTGAAAACAAACACTCTGTTGTAAACAGTAAGAGCAGATTGTGATTGGAGATATCTGCATACCAAATGGCTCACTATTCCCTATGTAGTGCACTAGTGTCGACCAGGGCCCATAGGGTAGTGCACTAGTTTAGACCGGGGCCCATAGGGTAGTGCACTAGTTTCGACCGGGACCCATAGGGTAGTGCACTAGTGTCGACCGAGGCCCATAGGGTAGTGCACTACTGTCGACCGGGGCCCATAGGGTAGTGCACTAGTGTCGACCAGGGCCCATAGGGTAGTGCACTACTGTCGACCGGGGCCCATAGGGTAGTGCACTAGTTTCGACCGGGGCCCATAGGGTAGTGCACTAGTTTCGACCAGGGCCCATAGGGTAGTGCACTACTGTCGACCGGGGCCCATTGAGGTAGTGCACTACTGTCGACCGGGGCCCGTTGGGGTAGTGCACTAGTGATCAAATAGTCACATCTGCGTACCAAATGGTTCACTATTCCCTACGTCGTGCACTAGTTTCGACCACACAGTCAGCTCCAGCTGATCAAACAGTCGTGTGCTTCTGTATTCATGGAGTATTTGCTGTAGGATTTGCTGTATGTCCTGTCGGCACATGTGATCATGTACCCTCCTGATATTTAAAACATCACGGGTCACTTACTTTTAAACATGCAGTGCCAGTTTACCAGCTACAGATCGAGCTCAGTCTAGTTATTTCAGATTGAACAGGTATGGCCAGAGAATGATGGTCCTCCCCCATCTTATTCTGCTTCCTCTCAATGTTTCGTCCTACTAGGGAATGTTTCCTTGTCAACGTTGTTGTGTCATGCCCTGACAGATGGTGCAGAGCCAGAGGGCAATGCTGAGGTCACTGGCCTGTTAGAAGGACAGTACCCCGACGATGGTCAGCCTGGCCCTTCGGGAACCACACCTGTCAGACAGCTACCCCAGACCAAGAGGTACATCATGTTTTTAATGTATTGTGTGTTGTGTTGTGTTGTGTTGTGTTGTGTTGTGTTGTGTTGTGTTGTATTGTATTGTGTTGTGTTGTGTTGTATTGTGTGTTGTATTGTATTGTGTGTTGTGTGTGTTGTGTTGTGTTGTGTTGTATTGTGTTGTGTTGTATTGTTGTATTGTGTGTTGTATTGTATTGTGTGTTGTATTGTATTGTGTGTTGTGTTGTATTGTGTGTTGTGTTGTATTGTGTTGTGTTGTGTTGTGTTGTGTTGTATTGTGTTATATTGTGTTGTATTGTGTTGTATTGTGTGTTGTATTGTGTTGTATTGTGTGTTGTGTTGTGTTGTACTGTGTTGTATTGTGTGTTGTGTTGTGTTGTGTTGTGTTGTATTGTGTGTTGTATTGTGTGTTGTATTGTGTTGTATTGTGTGTTGTGTTGTGTTGTATTGTGTTGTATTGTGTGTTGTATTGTGTTGTGTTGTGTGTTGTATTGTATTGTGTTGTGTTGTGTTTGTGTTGTATTGTATTGTGTTGTATTGTGTGTTGTGTGTGTTGTATTGTGTTGTGTTGTGTGTTGTATTGTATTGTATTGTGTTGTGTTGTATTGTATTGTGTTGTGTTGTGTGTTGTATTGTATTGTATTGTATTGTGTTGTGTTGTGTGTTGTATTGTGTTGTATTGTGTGTTGTATTGTGTTGTGTTGTGTGTTGTATTGTATTGTGTTGTGTTGTATTGTGTTGTATTGTGTTGTATTGTGTTGTTGTGTTGTATTGTGTTGTATTGTGTTGTATTGTGTTGTATTGTGTGTTGTGTTGTGTTGTGTTGTGTGTTGTGTTGTGTTGTATTGTGTTGTATTGTGTTGTATTGTGTTGTATTGTGTTGTGTTGTATTGTATTGTATTGTGTTGTGTTGTGTGTTGTGTTGTGTTGTTGTGTGTTGTGTTGTGTTGTGTTGTGTTGTGTTGTATTGTGTTGTATTGTTGTTGTGTTGTATTGTGTTGTGTTGTATTGTGTGTTGTGTTGTGTTGTATTGTATTGTATTGTGTTGTATTTGTGTTGTATTGTGTATTGTTGTGTTGTGTTGTGTTGTATTGTGTTGTATTGTGTGTTGTGTTGTGTTGTGTTGTATTGTGTTGTATTGTGTTGTGTTGTGTTGTGTTGTGTTGTGTTGTATTGTGTTGTATTGTGTTGTATTGTGTTGTATTGTGTTGTGTTGTGTTGTATTGTATTGTGTTGTGTTGTGTTGTATTGTGTTGTATTGTGTTGTGTTGTGTTGTGTTGTATTGTGTTGTGTTGTGTTGTATTGTGTTGTATTGTATTGTGTTGTATTGTGTTGTGTTGTGTATTGTGTTGTATTGTGTTGTGTTGTGTTGTGTTGTATTGTGTTGTGTTGTGTGTTGTATTGTGTTGTGTTGTGTTGTGTTGTATTGTGTTGTAATGTGTTGTGTTGTATTGTGTGTTGTGTGTGTTGTGTTGTATTGTATTGTATGTTGTGTTGTATTGTGTGTTGTATTGTGTGTTGTGTTGTATTGTATTGTGTTGTGTTGTATTGTGTGTTGTGTTGTATTGTGTTGTATTGTATTGTGTGTTGTATTGTGTGTTGTGTTGTGTTTATTGTTGTATTGTGTTGTGTTGTATTGTGTTGTAATTGTGTGTGTTGTGTTGTGTTGTATTGTATTGTATTGTATTGTGTTGTATTGTGTTGTGTTTGTGTTTGTATTGTTGTGTTGTGTTGTATTGTGTTGTATTGTGTGTTGTGTTGTGTTGTGTTGTATTGTATTGTATTGTGTTGTTGTATTGTATTTGTGTTGTGTTGTGTTGTGTTGTATTGTATTGTGTTGTATTGTGTTGTATTGTGTGTTGTGTTGTATTGTATTGTATGTTGTGTTGTATTGTGTTGTGTTGTGTGTTGTGTTGTGTTGTGTTTGTATTGTGTTGTGTTGTATTGTGTTGTGTGTTGTGTTGTATTGTGTTGTATTGTGTTGTGTTGTATTGTGTGTTGTGTTGTGTTGTGTTGTATTGTGTTGTGTTGTATTGTGTTGTATTGTGTGTTGTGTTGTATTGTGTTGTGTTGTGTTGTGTTGTGTTGTGTTGTATTGTGTTGTGTTGTATTGTGTGTTGTGTTGTATTGTATTGTGTTGTGTTGTATTGTTGTGTTGTGTTGTGTTGTGTTGTGTTGTGTTGTGTTGTGTTGTATTGTATTGTGTGTTGTGTTGTGTTGTGTTGTATTGTGTGTTGTGTTGTGTTGTGTTGTATTGTGTTGTGTTTGTATTGTGTGTTGTGTTGTGTTGTATTGTGTATTGTGTTGTGTTGTATTGTGTGTTGTGTTGTGTTGTGTTGTATTGTGTTGTATTGTGTGTTGTATTTGTATTGTGTTGTATTTGTGTTGTGTTGTATTGTGTTGTGTTGTATTGTGTTGTATTGTGTTGTGTTGTGTTGTATTGTATTGTATTGTGTTGTGTTGTATTGTATTGTGTTGTGTTGTGTTGTGTTGTGTTGTATTGTGTGTGTGTTGTATTGTGTGTTGTGTTGTATTGTGTTGTGTTGTGTTGTGTTGTGTTGTATTGTGTTGTGTTGTATTGTGTGTGTTGTGTTGTGTTGTGTTGTATTGTGTTGTATTGTGTTGTATTGTATTGTATTGTGTGTGTGTGTGTTGTGTTGTGTTGTGTTGTATTGTATTGTGTGTTGTATTGTGTGTTGTGTTGTGTTGTGTTGTGTTGTGTTGTGTGTTTTGTGTTGTGTTGTGTTGTGTTGTATTGTGTTGTGTTGTGTTGTATTGTGTTGTGTTGTATTGTGTTGTGTTGTGTTGTGTGTTGTATTGTGTGTTGTGTTGTGTTGTGTTGTGTTGTGTTGTATTGTTGTATTGTGTTGTATTGTGTTGTGTTGTATTGTGTTGTGTTGTGTTGTATTGTGTGTTGTGTTGTGTTGTGTTGTGTTGTGTTGTGTTGTATGTGTGTGTTGTGTTGTGTTGTGTTGTATTGTGTTGTATTGTGTTGTTGTGTTGTATTGTGTTTGTGTTGTGTTGTATTGTGTGTTGTGTTGTGTTGTATTGTGTTGTGTTGTATTGTGTGTTGTGTTGTATTGTGTGTTGTGTTGTATTGTGTGTTGTGTTGTGTGTTGTGTTGTGTTGTATTGTGTATTGTGTTGTATTGTGTTGTATTGTGTTGTATGTATTGTGTGTTGTGTTGTGTTGTGTTGTGTTGTGTTGTGTTGTGTTGTATTGTGTGTATTGTGTTGTGTTGTATTGTGTGTTGTGTTGTGTTGTGTTGTTGTATTGTGTGTTGTGTGTGTTGTGTTGTATTGTGTTGTGTTGTATTGTGTTGTTTGTTTGTGTTGTATTGTATTGTGTTGTGTTGTATTGTGTGTGTTGTATTGTGTTGTGTTGTGTGTTGTGTTGTGTTGTGTTGTATTGTGTTGTATTGTGTTGTGTTGTGTTGTGTTGTGTGTGTATTGTGTTGTGTTGTGTTGTGTATTGTGTTGTGTTGTGTTGTATTGTGTGTTGTATTGTGTTATATTGTGTTGTATGTGTGTGTTGTGTTGTGTTGTATTGTGTTGTGTTGTGTTGTGTTGTATTGTATTGTATTGTGTTGTATTGTATTGTGTTGTATTGTGTTGTATTGTGTTGTGTTGTGTTGTATTGTGTTGTATTGTGTTGTGTTGTGTTGTGTTGTATTGTGTTGATTATTGTGTGTTGTATTGTGTTATATTGTGTTGTATTGTATTGTATGTGTTGTATTGTATTGTGTTGTATTGTGTATTGTGTTGTGTTGTATGTGTGTTGTGTTGTTGTGTTGTGTTGTGTTGTTGTGTTGTGTTTGTGTTGTATTGTGTTGTATTGTGTTGTATTGTGTTGTATTGTGTGTTGTGTTGTATTGTATTGTGTTGTATTGTGTTGTATTGTATTGTATTGTATTGTGTTGTGTTGTGTTGTATTGTGTGTATTGTGTTGTGTTGTGTTGTGTTGTGTTGTATTGTATTGTATTTGTGTTATTGTGTTGTATTGTGTTGTGTTGTGTTGTGTTGTATTGTGTTGTTTTGTGTTGTGTTGTGTTGTATTGTGTTGTATTGTGTTGTGTTGTGTTGTGTTGTATTGTATTGTGTTGTGTTGTATTGTGTTGTATTGTGTGTGTGTTGTATTGTGTTGTGTTGTGTTGTATTGTGTTGTGTTATATTGTAATGTGTTGTATTGTGTTGTATTGTATTGTGTTGTGTTGTGTTGTGTTGTATTGTGTTGTATTGTGTTGTATTGTGTTGTATTGTGTTGTGTTATATTGTGTATTGTATTTTGTATTGTGTTGTATTGTGTTGTGTTGTATGTGTTGTATTGTGTTGTATTGTGTTGTGTTATATTGTATGTGTTGTATTGTGTTGTGTTGTGTTGTGTTGTGTTGTGTTGTGTTGTATTGTGTGTTGTGTTGTGTTGTATTGTAATTGTGTTGTATTGTGTTGTATTGTATTGTGTTGTGTTATATTTATTGTATTGTATTGTTGTATTGTGTTGTATTGTATTGTGTTGTGTTGTATTGTGTTGTATTGTGTTGTATTGTGTTGTATTGTATTGTATTGTGTTGTGTTGTATTGTGTTGTATTGTGTTGTGTTGTGTTGTATTGTGTTGTATTGTGTTGTATTGTGTTGTATTGTGTTTAAACAGTGACTACTTCCTGCTGACCTCTTGCGACGTCCCCCTTGAGTCTTTTCCTGGTTAAATAAATGTTAAATAAATACATTAAAGAAACATAAACATTTTAGGCTCTAAGGGGGCGCAAGTGTCAAAGAAACGTTTATTTTTTGCAATTTTGTCGTGTAAAAACTGTCGCACTGGCATTTTCCACCCCTTGTGTGTCCTTAAAAACATACGAAACAAAATGGCAATTTCAGTCGGTGCAACTAGTGATATCCAAGACGGACCAAAAGCTGCTCTTAGCGGTAACGCAATTGGTTATGGCATTGATTTTGCTAGCGGAGGTGCAAACAGGTGCCTTATCGGGTACATTACAATGTTTTATTTAATATCACGAGCAGCCACAAACAGTCAACAGACTTGACCCTTTTTATTCATATTGGACATTATTTTTGTCAAGATTCTGTGAAACGTTTTGGACTCATTGTGGTCGATGCCTATTTTGCATGAAAGGTGTCAGTGATTGTAGGAAACCTGTTTAGGAAAATCAAGTTATTTAAAAATGACAGTTTATTGTTTTTCGTTGTAAAAAAAAGTACTTTTTATGTCTATTTACATAACTGCAGGACTAAAATATCAGCATGTTACCCTTCTAATTTTGTCTCTCTTTACGTTGATTCTTCGCTGGAGATATTTTCAAACATTTGTGAAGCCTTTTAACCAATCAGGTTACCGGAAATTACTAATCTTTCTAATCTGTCTAAAGAGGATATCGCGATGTATGGACGAGCTAACGATATGCCTCGCTCAGGAAAACAAGCTTCTGACGGCTATTTGATTCAACGTGGAGAGTTTTAACATGAGAACAAGAACGACATTTATGGAATGTGTAGTTGACGGAGTTTGGTAAAATGATACAAATCAATAATTTGCATACAGTATAGCCGATTTATTTATTCATTAATTAATTATTTTTATTTATTTCTGATGTATTTGTACATTTTGTGAAAGTATCGAAGATATATTTGCAAAATATCCCAAAATCTGAAAATTGACCGATCAAAATGTTTGCCTGTGGTGCCAGGCCTCGTATAACTTATGCTGTATAACTATAATAATGTCAATTTAATAACTCCACACAGGTCTAAACTAAGACCAAAGATTCTGGACAGTGAGAAAAAGCCAGAGAGTTTCCAGGTAGGTTGACTGGTTCATATTGTATCTGTTACTCCTGTGTTGAGGGAATAGCCCTGATTGGTTCATATTGTATCTGGTACTCCTGTGTTGAGGGAATAGTCCTGATTGGTTCATATTGTATCTGGTACTCCTGTGTTGAGGGAATAGCCCTGATTGGTTCATATTGTATCTGGTACTCCTGTGTTGAGAGAATAGCCCTGATTGGTTCATATTGTATCTGGTACTCCTGTGTTGAGGGAATAGCCCTGATTGGTTCATATTGTATCTGGTACTCCTGTGTTGAGGGAATAGTCCTGATTGGTTCATATTGTATCTGGTACTCCTGTGTTGAGGGAATAGACACTGGATGTTTGGGACACATTGCCATCTAACTTCCAAAACTGCTGTCCTCATATGACGAAATCTGTGTAATCTGTATATTCTTAACTGTACATGTCCTCTCCTATCATGTGTAATTTGTCATGTATCCACCAGGTATATGCTGATAGTATATTATGTGTAGATTCCCCTGTCTATAGTCTGTCTGTCCGTTGCTGGCAAAACCATTTACCTTGGCGGATAAAGGTGACTTTGATTATCTTCCCTCCAGATTGCCATCAACATCACCGAGGCCAAACAGCTGGTGGGGGAGAACATTGACCCTAGTGTAATCATGGAGATCGGAGATGAGAAGAAACAGACCACTGTCAAAGAGGGCACCAACGCCCCTTTCATCAATGAGGTGAACCTTCTCCTCTGAGCCTGGTTCCTCTCTAGGTTTCTTCCTAGGATCCTGCCCTCTAGGGAGTCTTTACCCTCTGAGCCTGGTTCCTCTCTAGGTTTCTTCCTAGGATCCTGCCCTCTAGGGAGTCTGTCTCCTCTGAGCCTGGTTCCTCTCTAGGTTTCTTCCTAGGATCCTGCCCTCTAGGGAGTCTGTCCCCTCTGAGCCTGGTTCCTCTCTAGGTTTCTTCCTAGGATCCTGCCCTCTAGGGAGTCTGTCTCCTCTGAGCCTGGTTCCTCTCTAGGTTTCTTCCTAGGATCCTGCCCTCTAGGGAGTCTGTCCCCTCTGAGCCTGGTTCCTCTCTAGGTTTCTTCCTAGGATCCTGCCCTCTAGGGAGTCTTTCCCCCTGAGCCTGGTTCCTCTCTAGGTTTCTTCCTAGGATCTTGCCCTCTAGGGAGTCTTGAGCCTGGTTCCTCTCTAGGTTTCTTCCTAGGACCTTGACCTCTAGGGAGTCTTGAGCCTGGTTCCTCTCTAGGTTTCTTCCTAGCATCCTGCCCTCTAGGGAGTCTGTCTCCTCTGAGCCTGGTTCCTCTCTAGGTTTCTTCCTAGGATCTTGCCCTCTAGGGAGTCTGTCTCCTCTGAGCCTGGTTCCTCTCTAGGTTTCTTCCTAGGATCCTGCCCTCTAGGGAGTCTTTCCCCCCTGAGCCTGGTTCCTCTCTAGGTTTCTTCCTAGGATCTTGCCCTCTAGGGAGTCTTGAGCCTGGTTCCTCTCTAGGTTTCTTCCTAGGACCTTGACCTCTAGGGAGTCTTGAGCCTGGTTCCTCTCTAGGTTTCTTCCTAGCATCCTGCCCTCTAGGGAGTTGTTCCGAGCCACTGTGCTAATGCTTCTGTATTGCTTGCTGTTTGGGGTTGTACGATGGGTATCTCTATCTGTAAAGCATTACACTGTAACAAGTATTGTAGTTAACTGTAATAACTCATAGTAACTCATAGTGGTAATTGCACTCTGTAATCACAGAGGTATAATAACAAATGCTTGTTTACTAATGGACAAGTTTCTACTAAATTCACCAATTTAGTGTTTAGTTTGTTCTCAGCTGATTCGGTAATAATGGTCAGAATGTTGTAGTCTCTGGTGGCCAGATGCACTGGGTGTCTGAGATTACAACAGTTGGTGGCTCAAAAGGCTCTAATTACCTACCGGCAGTTGAATGCACTCTTCAAAATCTTCACTCAATGTTTTTGCTCGCACTTGCACCTAAACATTTTTTTTACTAAAAAAGGGGTTAAGTTGATTCTATATAATGACTTACTACTCGTTACCAAGTGAAGATACCTACAAAACATAAGATGAGCTTCTACTTTTGTCAACTTTATTGCAACATGTATAAAAAAATACCTTACATTTCAGACAAAATAATAAGGATTTTTATTGTTAGATTTACGATTTAATGAATTAGATTAAACAAACCCTACTCAATAACTTAAAAATCACCAATCTAGTGGTGACTCATATCCGTAGCCTATAGTAAGAGTAGCCTCAAGAGCTGGGATTGTCTTTCTTTATTCCCGTTTTTTACCATTAAATAATAACCATATAACAATATAAAAACCACAAAACTCTGACTCTGTCTTCGCCTGTTTCTTCTTTCTTGTTAATTTACATTTTCCCATCCCGGAGTCTGATTCACTTGTCGTGAATCTGTGGTAGAGAAAAAGAATAGATTACTATTTAGGATTGACACTCTACCTTGCCCCTAGTTATCATCGCCATGACAACTAGTTAAGGCACATAGCTAGCTAGGCCTTGCTAGCTACCAGTTGTTGCGTTATCCATTTAGCATTAATACTGCTTTGTTTTAATACTAATACTCTTAATAACTAATAACTGTTGTTTAATAAAGCACTACTGTGAAAACAAGGTTCAGGGATTACCATCAAGTCCAGCTAACGTTAGCTAGCGTGTAGCGACCGTAGCATATTCTGTCAGCTTTAGCTAGCTTTAGCTAGCTAGCCAAGGTTTAGAAAAATAGGATGCAATCGGAAACGTTAACATTTGTAACAAGCATGGTAGTAAAAATGTGTTACCCCTGTAATTACAGACTGCAACACCTGTAACACCCTTGTAATTACAGACTGTAACACCCCTGTAATTACAGACTGTAACACCTGTAATTACAGACTGTAACACCTGTAACACCCCTGTAATTACAGACTGTAACACCTGTAACACCCCTGTAATTACAGACTGTAACACCCCTGTAATTACAGACTGTAACACCTGTAACACCCCTGTAATTACAGACTGTAACACCCCTGTAATTACAGACTGTAACACCCCTGTAATTACAGACTGTAACACCCCTGTAATTACAGACTGCAACACCTGTAACACCCCTGTAATTACAGACTGCAACACCTGTAACACCCCTGTAATTACAGACTGCAACACCTGTAACACCCCTGTAATTACAGACTGTAACACCCCTGTAATTACAGACTGTAACACCCCTGTAATTACAGACTGTAACACCCCTGTAATTACAGACTGTAACACCCCTGTAATTACAGACTGTAACACCCCTGTAATTACAGACTGTAACACCCCTGTAATTACAGACTGTAACACCCCTGTAATTACAGACTGTAACACCCCTGTAATTACAGACTGTAACACCCCTGTAATTACAGACTGTAACACCCCTGTAATTACAGACTGTAACACCCCTGTAATTACAGACTGCAACACCTGTAACACCCCTGTAATTACAGACTGTAACACCCCTGTAATTACAGACTGTAACACCTGTAATTACAGACTGCAACACCTGTAATTACAGACTGTAACACCTGTAACACCCCTGTAATTACAGACTGTAACACCTGTAATTACAGACTGTAACACCCCTGTAATTACAGACTGCAACACCTGTAATTACAGACTGTAACACCCCTGTAATTACAGACTGTAACACCTGTAATTACAGACTGCAACACCTGTAACACCCCTGTAATTACAGACTGTAACACCTGTAATTACAGACTGTAACACCTGTACACCCCTGTAATTACAGACTGCAACACCCCTGTAATTACAGACTGTAACACCTGTAACACCCCTGTAATTACAGACTGCAACACCTGTAACACCCCTGTAATTACAGACTGTAACACCCCTGTAATTACAGACTGTAACACCTGTAACACCCCTGTAATTACAGACTGTAACACCCCTGTAATTACAGACTGTAACACCTGTAACACCCCTGTAATTACAGACTGTAACACCTGTAACACCCTGTAATTACAGACTGTAACACCCCTGTAATTACAGACTGTAACACCCCTGTAATTACAGACTGTAACACCCCTGTAATTACAGACTGCAACACCTGTAACACCCCTGTAATTACAGACTGCAACACCTGTAACACCCTGTAATTACAGACTGCAACACCTGTAACACCCTGTAATTACAGACTGCAACACCTGTAATTACAGACTGTAACACCTGTAACACCCCTGTAATTACAGACTGTAACACCTGTAATTACAGACTGTAACACCTGTAATTACAGACTGCAACACCTGTAACACCTGTAATTACAGACTGCAACACCTGTATATACCTGTAATTACAGACTGCAACACCTGTAACACCTGTAATTACAGACTGCAACACCTGTATATACCTGTAATTACAGACTGCAATTACCACCAATTACATGTTGTTATTCCAATGTAACTATGAATTATTACAATGTCTGTTACACTGTAATTACATATGTAATTACACTGTAACAAGAACCCTTAAAAATGAAGTGTTGCCAGATGGTTGGTATTGGAATGAGACTAATAATCATTGTCTTTCCTTGTTGCTCAAAGATTTGTAACAATCTTATCTCTGTTTTTTGAAACAGTACTTCGTGTTTGATTATTACGGTCATCAAGAGAGCTTTTTTGACAAAGTCATCAAACTATCAGTAAGCAAATACATCCATCTCATCCATAAAGATATTCAACCATATTTTCAAGAGTCGTGTAAAAAGCAAAAAAATAAAAAATAAAACCTCTTCAATATTTAGTTTGTCTGTTTCTTCTCCAGGTGATGCATACCAAGATCATGAAAGGCTTCTGTGTGGGCTCCTTCAAGATGGATGTGGGAACGGTCTATAGACAACCTGGTAAGAGAACGACATCCCCACATGCTTCAGCCCGGTGCTCCTTCATAACTGACTGGATTGCCGAAAAGCTAACTGAATGCTAATGCTAACTTTCTTGCTGTTTTTCAAATGTGAGTTCTGGAGATGTGCGATTGATTTGTTGTTCCAGCAGCAAATAATAAACTTGAACGTCCCCCGTCTCAGGTCACCAGTTCACCAATAAGTGGGCGGTGCTGACGGACCCGGCAGACATCAGGACCGGGGTCAAAGGTTACCTGAAGTGCGACATCAGCGTGATGGGGAAGGGAGACGCCATACAGCCCTCTCAGAAGACCAGCGATGCTGAGGAGCAGATAGACAAGTAAGACACACACACACTTCTCTCAGAAGACCAGCGATGCTGAGGAGCAGATAGACAAGTAAGACACACACACACTTCTCTCAGAAGACCAGCGATGCTGAGGAGCAGATAGACAAGTAAGACACACACACACTTCTCTCAGAAGACCAGCGATGCTGAGTAACAGACAAGTAAGACACACTCTTGTTTGACCTGCATGCAGACAGGTGTGTTTAAGCAGTAGCATGCAGACAGGTGTGTTTAAGCAGTAGCATGCAGACAGGTGTGTTTAAGCAGTAGCATGCAGACAAGGTGTGTTTAAGCAGTAGCATGCAGACAGGTGTGTTTAAGCAGTAGCATGCAGACAAGGTGTGTTTAAGACCAGTAGCATGCAGACAGGTGTGTTTAAAGTAAGCATGCAGACAAGGTGTGTTTAAGCAGTAGCATGCAGACAGGTGTGTTTATGCTGAGCATGCAGACAGGTGTGTTTACAAGTAGCATGCAGACAAGGTGTGTTTAACAGTAGCATGCAGACAGGTGTGTTTAAGTAGTAGCATGCAGACAAGGTGTGTTTAAGCAGTAGCATGCAGACAGGTGTGTTTAACAGTAGCATGCAGACAAGGTGTGTTTAAGAGTAGCATGCAGACAGGTGTGTTTAACAGTAGCATGCAGACAGGTGTGTTTAAGCCTAGCATGCAGACAGGTGTGTTTAAGCAGTAGCATGCAGACAGGTGTGTTTAAGCAGTAGCATGCAGACAGGTGTGTTTAAGCAGTAGCATGCAGACAGGTGTGTTTAAGCAGTAGCATGCAGACAAGGTGTGTTTAAGCAGTAGCATGCAGACAAGGTGTGTTTAAGCAGTAGCATGCAGACAGGTGTGTTTAAGCAGTAGCATGCAGACAGGTGTGTTTAAGCAGTAGCATGCAGACAAGGTGTGTTTAAGCAGTAGCATGCAGACAAGGTGTGTTTAAGCAGTAGCATGCAGACAGGTGTGTTTAAGCAGTAGCATGCAGACAGGTGTGTTTAAGCAGTAGCATGCAGACAAGGTGTGTTTAAGCAGTAGCATGCAGACAGGTGTGTTTAAGCAGTAGCATGCAGACAGGTGTGTTTAAGCAGTAGCATGCAGACAGGTGTGTTTAAGCAGTAGCATGCAGACAGGTGTGTTTAAGCAGTAGCATGCAGACAAGGTGTGTTTAAGCAGTAGCATGCAGACAAGGTGTGTTTAACCAGTAGCATGCAGACAGGTGTGTTTAAGCAGTAGCATGCAGACAAGGTGTGTTTAACCAGTAGCATGCAGACAGGTGTGTTTAAGCAGTAGCATGCAGACAGGTGTGTTTAAGCAGTAGCATGCAGACAAGGTGTGTTTAAATAGTGGGTCTATGAGCAATCTCACGCGCCGGCAATATAGCAACATAGCATAATATCATTATGGCAGCGTAGCCTAGTGGTTAGAGCGTTGGACTAGTAACCGGAAGGTTGTGAGTTCAAACCCCCGAGCTGACAAGGTACAAATCTGTCGTTCTGCCCCTGAACAGGCAGTTAACCCAATGTTCCTAGGCCGTCATTGAAAATAAGAATATGTTCTTAACTGACTTGTTAAATAAAGGTAAAATTAAAAAATTAAAAAAAATTATGCAGAGACACTCGTTTGGCTCTGTGAGATTAAATTATGAGTAATCCTTATCATCGACAAATAGAAAGTAAGAGGACAAAATGAACACACCGTTTGGCCAGAAGCCTGTTATCATGTAGGAAAGGAGGTTTCTCTGGCATGTTGATGTACAACTGTTTTCAGACCTATTGACTTTGTTACGTTACAGACTTGTTCTTAGATGGATTACAATAAAAAATTAAAAAATAAACATCCTCAGCAGTCTACACACAATACCCCATAATGACATCACAATACCCCATAATGACATCACAATACCCCATAATGACATCACAATACCCCATAATGATGAAGCAAAAACAGTTTTTTTTTTTTGAAAATGTATCAAAAATAACAATTTTTTTTTTTTTTTTTTTTTTTTGATACATTTGCACAATTTAAAAAGAAAAATAAACCTATTGACAGAATTATTCAGCCCCATTGGCTATGAGACTCGAAAATGAGCTCAGGTGCATCCTGTTTCCATTGATCATCCTTGAGATGTTTCTACAACGAGATTGGCGTCCAACTGTGGTAAATTCAATTGATTGGACATGATTTGGAAAGGGACCTGTCTATATAAGGTCATACAGTTGACAGTGCATGTCAGAGCAAAAACCAAGCCATGAAGTCGAAGAAATTGTCTGTAGAGCTCCAAGGCAGGATCATGTCGAGGCACAGATCTGGGGAAGGGTACCAAAACATTTCTGCAGCATTGAAGGTCCCCAAGAACACAGCGGCCTTCGTCATTCTTAAATGGAAGATGTTTGGAACCACCAGGACTCTTCCTAGAGCTGGCCACCCGGCCAAAGTGAGCAATCAAAAGACTAGGAGACTTGTCAGGATCAAGGCAGGGATGAAGAGCGCAAAGTACAGTGAGATCCTTGATGAAAACCTGCTCCAGAGCTTTCAGGACCTCAGACTGGGGCAAAGGTTCACCATCCAACAGGACAACAACCCTAAGCACACAGCCAAGACAACGCAGGACTGGCTTCGGGACAAGTCTCTGAATGTCCTTGATTGGCCCAGTCAGAGCCCGGACTTGAACCCGATCGAACATCTCTGGAGAGACCTGAAAATAGTTGTACAGCAACGCTTCCCATCCCACCTGACAGAGCTTGAGAGGATCTGCAGAGTAGAATGGGAGAAACTCCCCAAATACAGGTGTGCCAAGCTTGTAGCGTCATACCCAAGAAGACTGTAATTGCTGCCAATGGTGCTTCAACAAAGTACTGAGTAAAGGGTCTGAATACTTCTGAATATTTCAGGTTTTAATACATTAGCAAACATATCTAAGAAACTGTTTTTGCTTTGTCATTATGGGGTATTGTGTGTAGATTGATCAGGTAAAAAAAACAATATAATTCATTTTAGAATAAGGCTGTAACGTAACAAACTGGAAAAAATCAAGGGGTCTGAATACTTTCCTTTCACTGTATATGATTTTCATCAAACCCTCAGTCCTCAGCTATCCTCTGGGAATACAATGGACATCTGTCTGTATATGTTTTCATCAAACCCTCAGTCCTCAGCTATCCTCTGGGAATACAATGGACATCTGTCTGTATATGTTTTCATCAAACCCTCAGTCCTCAGCTATCCTCTGGGAATACAATGGACATCTGTCTGTATATGTTTTCATCAAACCCTCAGTCCTCAGCTATCCTCTGGGAATACAATGGACATCTGTCTGTATATGTTTTTACCCAAATTAATTAAATTAAATTCAAGCACAGCAATTAAGTTAAAAAGACAGCAAAAACAGTTCAAGAGGCTAGTCCAGGAGGCTAGTCCAGGTTAGTTCAGGAGGCTAGTTCAGGAGGCTAGTCCAAGAGGCTAGTTCAAGAGGCTAGTCCAGGAGGCTAGTCCAGGTTAGTTCAAGAGGCTAGTTCAGGAGGCTAGTCCAGGAGGCTAGTCCAAGAGGCTAGTTCAAGAGGCTAGTCCAGGAGGCTAGTCCAGGTTAGTTCAAGAGGCTAGTTCAGGAGGCTAGTCCAGGAGGCTAGTCCAAGAGGCTAGTTCAAGAGGCTAGTCCAGGAGGCTAGTCCAGGAGGCTAGTCAGGAGGCCAGTCCAGGAGGCCAGTCCAGGAGGCTAGTCCAGGAGGCTAGTCCAGGAGGCTAGTCCAGGGGGCTAGTCCAGGTTAGTTCAGGAGGCTAGTTCAAGAGGCTAGTTCAAGAGGCTAGTCCAGGAGGCTAGTCCAGGAGGCTAGTCCAGGAGGTTAGTTCAGGAGGCTTGTTCAGGAGGCTAGTCCAGGAGGCTAGTCCAGGAGGCTAGTCCATTCAGATGCCATTCTCTCTCAAAATGTTTTCACCCTCTGACCTTTGACCCAGGAACCTGTTGGTTCCCGAGGGGTTCCCTTCGGAGCGTCCCTGGGCCAGGTTCTATGTGAAGGTGTACAGAGCGGAGGGTCTGCCTCGTAACAACTCCTCCATCATGGCTAACGTCACCAAGGCCTTCATAGGGGACAACACAGCCCTCATAGACCCATACGTGGTGGTGTCCTTCTTCAAACAGATGGTAAGGTTATTGATAAGGAGAAAGTCACACTAGTACATGATTCTACAGTAAGGTTATTGGTAAGGAGACTGACACTAGTACATGATTCTACAGTAAGGTTATTGATAAGGAGACGGACACTAGTACATGATTCTACAGTAAGGTTATTGATAAGGAGACATACACACTAGTACATGATTCTACAGTAAGGTTATTGATAAGGAGACAGACACTAGTACATGATTCTACAGTAAGGTTATTGATAAGGAGACGGACACTAGTACATGATTCTACAGTAAGGTTATTGATAAGGAGACGGACACTAGTACATGATTCTACAGTAAGGTTATTGATAAGGAGACAGACACTAGTACATGATTCTACAGTGAGGTTATTGATAAGGAGACAGACACTAGTACATGATTCTACAGTAAGGTTATTGATAAGGAGACAGACACTAGTACATGATTCTACAGTAAGGTTATTGATAAGGAGACAGACACTAGTACATGATTCTACAGTAAGGTTATTGATAAGGAGACGGACACTAGTACATGATTCTACAGTAAGGTTATTGATAAGGAGGCAGACACTAGTACATGATTCTACAGTAAGGTTATTGATAAGGAGACGGACACTAGTACATGATTCTACAGTGAGGTTATTGATAAGGAGACATACACACTAGTACATGATTCTACAGTAAGGTTATTGATAAGGAGACATACACACTAGTACATGATTTTACAGTAAGGTTATTGATCAGGAGACGGACACTAGTACATGATTCTACAGTAAGGTTATTGATAAGGAGGCAGACACTAGTACATGATTCTACAGTGAGGTTATTGATAAGGAGACATACACACTAGTACATGATTCTACAGTAAGGTTATTGATAAGGAGACATACACACTAGTACATGATTCTACAGTAAGGTTATTGATAAGGAGACATACACACTAGTACATGATTTTACAGTAAGGTTATTGATAAGGAGACGGACACTAGTACATGATTCTACAGTGAGGTTATTGATAAGGAGACGGACACTAGTACATGATTCTACAGTAAGGTTATTGATAAGGAGACATACACACTAGTACATGATTCTACAGTAAGGTTATTGATAAGGAGACATACACACTAGTACATGATTCTACAGTAAGGTTATTGGTAAGGAGACTGACACTAGTACATGATTCTACAGTAAGGTTATTGATAAGGAGACGGACACTAGTACATGATTCTACAGTAAGGTTATTGATAAGGAGACATACACACTAGTACATGATTCTACAGTAAGGTTATTGATAAGGAGACAGACACTAGTACATGATTCTACAGTAAGGTTATTGATAAGGAGACGGACACTAGTACATGATTCTACAGTAAGGTTATTGATAAGGAGACGGACACTAGTACATGATTCTACAGTAAGGTTATTGATAAGGAGACAGACACTAGTACATGATTCTACAGTAAGGTTATTGATAAGGAGACGGACACTAGTACATGATTCTACAGTAAGGTTATTGATAAGGAGACAGACACTAGTACATGATTCTACAGTAAGGTTATTGATAAGGAGACGGACACTAGTACATGATTCTACAGTGAGGTTATTGATAAGGAGACATACACACTAGTACATGATTCTACAGTAAGGTTATTGATAAGGAGACTGACACTAGTACATGATTCTACAGTAAGGTTATTGATAAGGAGACAGACACTAGTACATGATTCTACAGTAAGGTTATTGATAAGGAGGCAGACACTAGTACATGATTCTACAGTGAGGTTATTGATAAGGAGACATACACACTAGTACATGATTCTACAGTAAGGTTATTGATAAGGAGACAAACACACTAGTACATGATTCTACAGTAAGGTTATTGATAAGGAGACATACACACTAGTACATGATTTTACAGTAAGGTTATTGATAAGGAGACGGACACTAGTACATGATTCTACAGTAAGGTTATTGATAAGGAGACGGACACTAGTCCATGATTCTACAGTAAGGTTATTGATAAGGAGACTGACACTAGTCCATGATTCTACAGTAAGGTTATTGATAAGGAGACATACACACTAGTACATGATTCTACAGTAAGGTTATTGATAAGGAGACAGACACTAGTACATGATTCTACAGTAAGGTTATTGATAAGGAGACGGACACTAGTACATGATTCTACAGTAAGGTTATTGATAAGGAGACGGACACTAGTACATGATTCTACAGTAAGGTTATTGATAAGGAGACAGACACTAGTACATGATTCTACAGTAAGGTTATTGATAAGGAGACGGACACTAGTACATGATTCTACAGTAAGGTTATTGATAAGGAGACGGACACTAGTACATGATTCTACAGTAAGGTTATTGATAAGGAGACAGACACTAGTACATGATTCTACAGTAAGGTTATTGATAAGGAGACGGACACTAGTACATGATTCTACAGTAAGGTTATTGATAAGGAGACAGACACTAGTACATGATTCTACAGTAAGGTTATTGATAAGGAGACGGACACTAGTACATGATTCTACAGTGAGGTTATTGATAAGGAGACATACACACTAGTACATGATTCTACAGTAAGGTTATTGATAAGGAGACATACACACTAGTACATGATTCTACAGTAAGGTTATTGATAAGGAGACATACACACTAGTACATGATTCTACAGTAAGGTTATTGATAAGGAGACATACACACTAGTACATGATTTTACAGTAAGGTTATTGATAAGGAGACGGACACTAGTACATGATTCTACAGTAAGGTTATTGATAAGGAGACAGACACTAGTACATGATTCTACAGTGAGGTTATTGATAAGGAGACGGACACTAGTACATGATTCTACAGTGAGGTTATTGATAAGGAGACATACACACTAGTACATGATTCTACAGTAAGGTTATTGATAAGGAGACATACACACTAGTACATGATTCTACAGTAAGGTTATTGATAAGGAGACATACACACTAGTACATGATTTTACAGTAAGGTTATTGATAAGGAGACGGACACTAGTACATGATTCTACAGTGAGGTTATTGATAAGGAGACGGACACTAGTACATGATTCTACAGTAAGGTTATTGATAAGGAGACATACACACTAGTACATGATTCTACAGTAAGGTTATTGATAAGGAGACATACACACTAGTACATGATTCTACAGTAAGGTTATTGATAAGGAGACATACACACTAGTACATGATTTTACAGTAAGGTTATTGATAAGGAGACGGACACTAGTACATGATTCTACAGTGAGGTTATTGATAAGGAGACGGACACTAGTACATGATTCTACAGTAAGGTTATTGATAAGGAGACATACACACTAGTACATGATTCTACAGTAAGGTTATTGATAAGGAGACATACACACTAGTACATGATTCTACAGTAAGGTTATTGATAAGGAGACATACACACTAGTACATGATTCTACAGTAAGGTTATTGATAAGGAGAAGGACACTAGTACATGATTCTACAGTAAGGTTATTGATAAGGAGACATACACACTAGTACATGATTCTACAGTAAGGTTATTGATAAGGAGACATACACACTAGTACATGATTCTACAGTAAGGTTATTGATAAGGAGACATACACACTAGTACATGATTTTACAGTAAGGTTATTGATAAGGAGACGGACACTAGTACATGATTCTACAGTGAGGTTATTGATAAGGAGACGGACACTAGTACATGATTCTACAGTAAGGTTATTGATAAGGAGACATACACACTAGTACATGATTTTACAGTAAGGTTATTGATAAGGAGAAGGACACTAGTACATGATTCTACAGTAAGGTTATTGATAAGGAGACAGACACTAGTACATGATTCTACAGTAAGGTTATTGATAAGGAGACAGACACTAGTACATGATTCTACAGTAAGGTTATTGATAAGGAGACTGACACTAGTACATGATTCTACAGTAAGTCTCTCTCTCTCTCTCTCTCTCTCTCATGTTTTGCTGTTTCAGGGCAGAACGGCCACCCAGAAAAGTACAGCAGACCCTGAGTGGAACGAGCAGATAATATTTACTGAGATGTTCCCTCCTCTGTGTCAGCGGCTGAAGATCCAGGTTTGGGACGAGGGCAGTATGAACGACGTAGCCATAGGAACACACTACATCGACCTGCAGAGGATCTCCAACAAACAGGACGGGGACAAAGGTCAGGAGTCATGACTGACTGTTGACTGACTGACTGACTGACTGACTGACTGTTGAATGACTGACTGACTCCTACTCATTTCAGACTGAATGACTGACTGTTGACTGACTGACTGACTGACTGACTGACTGTTGAATGACTGACTGACTGACTGACTGACTGTTGAATGACTGACTGACTCCTACTCATTTCAGACTGAATGACTGACTGTTGACTGACTGACTGACTGACTGACTGACTGTTGAATGACTGACTGACTCCTACTCATTTCAGACTGAATGACTGACTGTTGAATGACTGACTGACTGACTGACTGTTGACTGACTGACTGACTCCTACTCATTTCAGACTGAATGACTGACTGTTGAATGACTGACTGACTGACTGACTGACTGTTGAATGACTGACTGTTGACTGACTCCTACTCATTTCAGACTGACTGACTGACTGACTGTTGAATGACTGACTGTTGACTGACTCCTACTCATTTCAGACTGACTGACTGACTGTTGACTGACTGACTGACTGTTGAATGACTGACTGACTGTTGACTGACTGACTGAATGATTGATTGACTGACTGACTCCTACTCATTTCAGACTGACTGAATGATTGATTGACTGACTGACTCCTACTCATTTCAGACTGACTGACTGACTGTTGACTGACTGACTGACTGTTGACTGACTGACTGACTGACTGTTGATTGACTGACTGTTGATTGACTGACTGACTCCTACTCATTTCAGACTGACTGACTGACTGTTGACTGACTGACTGACTGACTGTTGATTGACTGACTGTTGATTGACTGACTGACTGTTGACTGACTGACTGACTGTTGACTGACTGACTGACTGTTGACTGACTGACTGACTGTTGACTGACTGACTGAATGATTGATTGACTGACTGACTCCTACTCATTTCAGACTGACTGAATGATTGATTGACTGACTGACTCCTACTCATTTCAGACTGACTGAATGATTGATTGACTGACTGACTCCTACTCATTTCAGACTGACTGACTGACTGTTGAATGACTGACTGACTGACTGACTGACTGTTGAATGACTGACTGTTGACTGACTCCTACTCATTTCAGACTGACTGACTGACTGACTGTTGAATGACTGACTGTTGACTGACTCCTACTCATTTCAGACTGACTGACTGACTGTTGACTGACTGACTGACTGTTGAATGACTGACTGACTGTTGACTGACTGACTGATTGATTGACTGACTGACTCCTACTCATTTCAGACTGACTGAATGATTGATTGACTGACTGACTCCTACTCATTTCAGACTGACTGACTGACTGTTGACTGACTGACTGACTGTTGACTGACTGACTGACTGTTGACTGACTGACTGAATGATTGATTGACTGACTGACTCCTACTCATTTCAGACTGACTGACTGACTGTTGACTGACTGACTGACTGTTGACTGACTGACTGACTGACTGTTGATTGACTGACTGTTGATTGACTGACTGACTCCTACTCATTTCAGACTGACTGACTGACTGTTGACTGACTGACTGACTGTTGACTGACTGACTGACTGTTGACTGACTGACTGAATGATTGATTGACTGACTGACTCCTACTCATTTCAGACTGACTGAATGATTGATTGACTGACTGACTCCTACTCATTTCAGACTGACTGACTGACTGTTGATTGACTGACTGACTGACTGACTGTTGATTGACTGACTGTTGATTGACTGACTGTTGATTGACTGACTGACTGTTGACTGACTGACTGACTGACTGACTGACTGACTGACTGACTGAATGATTGACTGACTGACTGACATCATGCTGTTATTGGAACCCTTTCCCTATATCTAATGCACTACTTTAGATCAGAACCCTTTCCCTATATCTAATGCACTACTTTAGATCAGAACCCTTTCCCTATATCTAATGCACTACTTTAGATCAGAACCCTTTCCCTATATCTAATGCACTACTTTAGATCAGAACCCTTTCCCTATATCTAATGCACTACTTTAGATCAGAACCCTTTCCCTATATCTAATGCACTACTTTAGATCAGAACCCTTTCCCTATATCTAATGCACTACTTTAGATCAGAACCCTTTCCCTATATCTAATGCACTACTTTAGATCAGAACCCTTTCCCTATATCTAATGCACTACTTTAGATCAGAACCCTATTCCCTATATCTAATGCACTACTTTAGATCAGAACCCTTTCCCTATATCTAATGCACTACTTTAGATCAGAACCCTTTCCCTATATCTAATGCACTACTTTAGATCAGAACTCTATTCCCTATATTGTACACTACTTCTGGCCAGAGCCCTATAGAACCCTATTCCCTATATAGTGCACTACTTTATACCAGAACCCTATGGAACTCTATTCCCTATATAGTGCACTACTTTATACCAGAACCCTATGGAACTCTATTCCCTATATAGTGCACTACTTTATACCAGAACCCTATGGAACTCTATTCCCTATATAGTGCACTACTTTATACCAGAACCCTATGGAACTCTATTCCCTATATAGTGCACTACTTTATACCAGAACTCTATTCCCTATATAGTGCACTACTTTATACCAGAACCCTATGGAACTCTATTCCCTATATAGTGCACTACTTTATACCAGAACCCTATGGAACTCTATTCCCTATATAGTGCACTACTTTATACCAGAACCCTATGGAACTCTATTCCCTATATAGTGCACTACTTTATACCAGAACCCTATGGAACTCTATTCCCTATATAGTGCACTACTTTATACCAGAACCCTATGGAACTCTATTCCCTATATAGTGCACTACTTTATACCAGAACCCTATGGAACTCTATTCCCTATATAGTGCACTACTTTATACCAGAACCCTATGGAACTCTATTCCCTATATAGTGCACTACTTCTGGCCAGAGCTTTATGAGGTAGTACCAAAAGTAGTGCCAAAAGTGGAGAACAAGGTGACCTTTTTTTGGGATGTTACCAAACAGTTGTCTAGAGTTCCAGTCTGTCCCCGTATGTTATTATAATGGTCATGTGTAGTAATCTCTACCCTCTGTCTCCAGGCTTCCTCCCTACGTTCGGACCGGCCTGGGTCAACATCTACGGTTCGGCCCGTAACTTCTCTATGGTTGATGACAACCCCGAACTGAACGAGGGGGTCAGGGAAGGGGTGTCGTGGAGGGGCAGGGTGTACCTGGAACTATCTGTAGAGATACTGTCAGGGGGGGGGGGGAGAGTCCAAGCTGTTAGTCAAACCTCTGAAGGACACCAAGGCAGGTAAAGCAACAGGAAAGGACCCTAAGGGGGCAGGAGGAGCAGGAGGAGGAGCAGGGGAGGAGGAGAAAGCCAAGGCCATCGGTGCGGAGGTGATGCCGGTGGAGGCTCCACCTCAGGTGAGGAGAGATACATATGCAGAGTGGGGTAATGATGGAAGCTTTGTTTTGTAATTATCCTGTAAAAACTGTTTGATTGATTACGATCCTCACTCGCTGACGCCATGACTACAGCTAATCTACTTGGAGTTTATACACACACAAAGACATTATAGACAGAACACTCCTACTCATTTCAGACATTATAGACAGAACACTCCTACTCATTTCAGACATTATAGACAGAACACTCCTACTCATTTCAGTGTTGCACCTATTCTGTCCCCGTCTTGTCCCCCCCTCAGCTCATTGACAAGGACAACTTTTTGCTGTTTGGAACGGTATTCGAGGCCACGATGATCGACAGAAAGATCGGAGACAAACCCATTAGCTTTGAGTTGTCTGTTGGTGAGCATTGATAAATCACTGACAGTCCGTCATCTACTCTACTCTATTATACTCTATTATACTCTATTCTACTCTATTCTACCCTATTATACACTACACTACTCTATTATACACTACACTACTCTATTATACACTACTACTCTGTTATACTCTACTCTACTCTATTATACACTATTCTACTCTATTATGCACTACTCTACTCTATTATACTCTATTCTACTCTATTATGCACTACTCTACTCTATTATACTCTATTCTACTCTATTATGCACTACTCTACTCTATTATACCCTACTCTACTCTACTATACACTACTCTACTCTATTATACTCTACTCTATTATACTCTATTCTACTCCATTATACTCTATTCTACTCTATTCTACTCTATTATACACTACTCTACTCTATTATACTCTACTCTACTCTATTATACTCTATTCTACTCTATTATGCACTACTCTACTCTATTATACACTACTCTACTCTATTATACACTATTCTACTCTATTCTACTCTATTATGCACTACTCTACTCTATTATACACTACTCTACTCTATTATTGCTGTGAATTTTATGAATAATGGTTAAACAATGTATACATTTAACTATAACTAAACAAATTGAAATCTACCCTGTTTTACTATATCTGATTTACAATGTTAGTTCATAAGAAAGAGGTTATGTATCATGGATAAGGGGTAATTGGAAAATGATAACCATTGTGTATTTAGGAAGGAATGTGTGTGTGTGTGTCTTAAGTACTCTATTATACACTACTCTGCACTGCTCTACTCTCTACTCTATTGTACACTGTTCTACTATATTATACACTACTCTATTATACACTACTCTAATCTATTATACCCTACTCTACTCTACTATACACTACTCTACTCTATTATACCCTACTCTACTCTACTATACACTACTCTACTCTATTATATTCTACTCCATTATACTCTATTCTACTCTATTATACACTACTCTACTCTATTATACTCTACTCTACTCTATTATACTCTATTCTACTCTATTATGCACTACTCTACTCTATTATACACTACTCTACTCTATTATACACTACTCTACTCTATTATACTCTATTCTACTCTATTCTACTCTATTATGCACTACTCTACTCTATTATACACTACTCTATTATACTCTATTCTACTCTATTATTGTTGTGAATTTTATGAATAATGGTTAAACAATGTATACATTTAACTATAACTAAACAAATTTAAATCTACCCTGTTTTACTATATCTGATTTACAATGTTAGTTCATAAGAAAGAGGTTATGGATCATGGATAAGGGGTAATTGGAAATGATAACCATTGTGTATTTAGGAAGGAATGTGTGTGTGTGTGTCTTAAGTACTCTAGTATACACTACTCTGCACTGCTCTACTCTCTACTCTATTGTACACTGTTCTACTATATTATACACTACTCTACTCTATTATACACTACTCTACTCTATTATACTCTACTCTATTATACACTACTCGACTCTACTCTATTATACTCTACTCTATTATACACTACTCTACTCTATTATACTCTACTATATTCTATTATACTCTACTATATTCTATTATACACTACTCTACTCTATTATACTCTACTATATTCTATTATACACTACTCTACTCTATTATACTCTACTATATTCTATTATACTCTACTATATTCTATTATACACTACTCTACTCTATTATACTCTACTATATTCTATTATACACTACTCTACTCTACTCTCTACTATATTCTATTATACACTACTCTGCACTGCTCTACTCTATTATATCGTATCATATTCTACTCTACTCTATGATATCGTATCATATTCTACTCTACTCTATTATATCGTATCATATTCTATTCTACTCTACTCTATTATATCGTATCATATTCTACTCTACTCTATTATATCGTATCATATTCTACTCTACTCTATTATATCGTATCATATTCTACTCTACTCTATTATATCGTATCATATTCTACTCTACTCTATTATATCGTATCATATTCTACTCTACTCTATTATATCGTATCATATTCTACTCTACTCTATTATATCGTATCATATTCTACTCTACTCTATTATATCGTATCATATTCTACTTTACTCTGTTCTATCCTTGTCTGTCTGTGTGTATGTGAAGGTAACTTTGGGAACGTCCAGGAGGGCTCTCCCCAGGTCAGCGGTAGGAGGAAGGTGGAGAAGCCAGTAGCAGAGAGGGTATGGGATGGTCAAGATCTCGACAGTACCCCCCTGATTGACTCCCAGGACCCCAAACCTGGGCTCTGGCAGTCTCCATGCCAGTCCACCACACCCCCAGAGAAACCCCTCACTGATGGAAACAGGTCCTTGTACCTTGTTGAATTGATCCTGATGTCACACAATGGCAGTTTCGCAGACACGGATGTTAAGTCCTGGACTAGAAAGCTTTTCCGATTAGAAATTCTCCATTAATCATTAGTCCAGGTAGAAGGTTCCAGAAAACTGTGCCTCAATGTCCAGAATTGGACTTTAAAATCTGTGTCTGATAAACCAACCTGTGGAGTCTAAATGCATCAACATCAAAATGATCACTTGCGTAGTAAACTTTGACTCTGTTTCCATCTCCAGGCATTACATGTACCTGCCCATCCAACATCAGAAGCCTTGTGTCCATGTGATGAGCTGCTGGGAGGATCGGACGTACCGTCTTCACAGCTCTAACTTCCTGGAGAACATCGCTGTCATGTTTGTACGTCATCTTTTCTACGTACCATTACATGGTTTGGACACGGTACAACATGGACTCTAGTAATACCATGTAATGGTTTAGACACGGTACAACATGGACTCTAGTAATACCATGTAATGGTTTAGACAGGGTATAAACATGGACTCTAGTAATACCATGTAATGGTTTAGACAGGGTATAAACATGGACTCTAGTAATACCATGTAATGGTTTAGACAGGGTATAAACATGGACTCTAGTAATACCATGTAATGGTTTAGACAGGGTATAAACAACATGGACTCTAGTAATACCATGTAATGGTTTAGACAGGGTACAACATGGACTCTAGTAATACCATGTAATGGTTTAGACAGGGTATAAACATGGACTCTAGTAATACCATGTAATGGTTTAGACAGGGTATAAACATGGACTCTAGTAATACCATGTAATCGTTTAGACAGGGTACACCATGGACTCTAGTAATACCATGTAATGGTTTAGACAGGGTATAAACATGGACTCTAGTAATACCATGTAATGGTTTAGACAGGGTATAAACATGGAATCTAGTAATACCATGTAATGGTTTAGACAGGGTATAAACATGTACTCTAGTAATACCATGTAATGGTTTAGACAGGGTATAAACATGGACTCTAGTAATACCATGTAATGGTTTAGACAGGGTACCACATGGACTCTAGTAATACCATGTAATGGTTTAGACAGGGTATAACATGGACTCTAGTAATACCATGTAATGGTTTAGACAGGGTATAACATGGACTCTAGTAATACCATGTAATGGTTTAGACACGGTACAACATGGACTCTAGTAATACCATGTAATGGTTTAGACAGGGTATAACATGGACTCTAGTAATACCATGTAATGGTTTAGACACGGTACAACATGGACTCTAGTAATACCATGTAATGGTTTAGACAGGGTACAACATGGACTCTAGTAATACCATGTAATGGTTTAGACAGGGTATAACATGGACTCTAGTAATACCATGTAATGGTTTAGACAGGGTATAAACATGGACTCTAGTAATACCATGTAATGGTTTAGACAGGGTACAACATGGACTCTAGTAATACCATGTAATGGTTTAGACAGGGTACAACATGGACTCTAGTAATACCATGTAATGGTTTAGACAGGGTATAAACAACATGGACTCTAGTAATACCATGTAATGGTTTAGACAGGGTACAACATGGACTCTAGTAATACCATGTAATGGTTTAGACAGGGTATAAACATGGACTCTAGTAATACCATGTAATGGCTTAGACAGGGTATAAACATGGACTCTAGTAATACCATGTAATGGCTTAGACAGGGTATAAACATGGACTCTAGTAATACCATGTAATGGTTTAGACAGGGTACCACATGGACTCTAGTAATACCATGTAATGGTTTAGACCGGGTATAACATGGACTCTAGTAATACCATGTAATGGTTTAGACACAGTACAACATGGACTCTAGTAATACAATGTAATGGTTTAGACAGGGTATAACATGGACTCTAGTAATACCATGTAATGGTTTAGACACGGTACAACATGGACTCTAGTAATACCATGTAATGGTTTAGACAGGGTACAACATGGACTCTAGTAATACCATGTAATGGTTTAGACAGGGTATAACATGGACTCTAGTAATACCATGTAATGGTTTAGACAGGGTATAAACATGGACTCTAGTAATACCATGTAATGGTTTAGACAGGGTATAAACATGGACTCTAGTAATACCATGTAATCGTTTAGACAGGGTACCACATGGACTCTAGTAATACCATGTAATGGTTTAGACAGGGTATAAACAACATGGACTCTAGTAATACCATGTAATGGTTTAGACAGGGTACAACATGGACTCTAGTAATACCATGTAATGGTTTAGACAGGGTATAAACATGGACTCTAGTAATACCATGTAATGGTTTAGACAGGGTACCACATGGACTCTAGTAATACCATGTAATGGTTTAGACAGGGTATAAACATGGACTCTAGTAATACCATGTAATCGTTTAGACAGGGTACCACATGGACTCTAGTAATACCATGTAATGGTTTAGACAGGGTATAAACAACATGGACTCTAGTAATACCATGTAATGGTTTAGACAGGGTACAACATGGACTCTAGTAATACCATGTAATGGTTTAGACAGGGTATAAACATGGACTCTAGTAATACCATGTAATGGTTTAGACAGGGTATAAACATGGACTCTAGTAATACCATGTAATGGTTTAGACAGGGTACCACATGGACTCTAGTAATACCATGTAATGGTTTAGACAGGGTATAAACAACATGGACTCTAGTAATACCATGTAATGGTTTAGACAGGGTACCACATGGACTCTAGTAATACCATGTAATGGTTTATACAGGGTATAACATGGACTCTAGTAATACCATGTAATGGTTTAGACACGGTACAACATGGACTCTAGTAATACCATGTAATGGTTTAGACAGGGTACAACATGGACTCTAGTAATACCATGTAATGGTTTAGACAGGGTATAAACATGGACTCTAGTAATACCATTGTAATGGTACGTCACGTGTTTGTACCCTATTTGAGTGGTGATGTCATTGTGGTGATGTCATCATATTCCACACAGGAAGAAGGCGTGGCCAAGACAGATGAACTGAACAAGTTGTCAGATCCAGGAACAGAAGCTCTCATGCGCCGAGTCTTTAAGGAGTTTATCATGGACGCCAGGTTGGTAACCTTAACGACACCATCTAACTGATAATAAAACTGGCAAACCGGTGGGGTGTTGGGTTGAGCGTGCAGAGGTTAACAACACAGAGACCGGAAGGTTCCAGTCCGCAAACACAACTTTCCTAGTCTGCAGAGGTTAACAACACAGAGACCGGAAGGTTCCAGTCCGCAAACACAACTTTCCTAGTCTGCAGAGGTTAACAACACAGAGACCGGAAGGTTCCAGTCAGCAAACACAACTTTCCTAGTCTGTAAAATAAATATAATCACGTAGGTTTGGCTCGGTCCTTCTTCTCAGCTTCGGCTCTGGGTCGGTCTCTCCCTGGTCTCTCCCACAGCGTGCCACAGTGCTCCCTTTTATGTGTCCTTCACAGCTGGTTGGTACTTTCCCCTAGTTACCTCCACAGCTGGTTGGTACTTTCCCCTAGTTACCTCCACGGCTGGTTGGTACTTTCCCCTAGTTTCCTCCACGGTTGGTTGGTACTTTCCCCTAGTTTCCTCCACGGGGAGCTCCGTGTCGGGGTGTCCAGCTCATGTACTCCCAGCAGAGGGAGCCAACGTCACATCACGTACCCCACCTCTATTATCTATTACAGGGGCAGACCTCCTGGGATAACACACAACACTGTTGACCATGGGGTGGAAACTGACAACACTGTTGACCACAGGGTGGAAACTGACAACACTGTTGACCACAGGGTGGAAACTGACAACACTGTTGACCACAGGGTGGAAACTGACAACACTGTTGACCACATGGTGGAAACTGACAACACTGTTGACCACAGGGTGGAAACTGACAACACTGTTGACCACATGGTGGAAACTGACAACACTGTTGACCACATGGTGGAAACTGACAACACTGTTGACCACATGGTGGAAACTGACAACACTGTTGACCACAGGGTGGAAACTGACAACACTGTTGACCACATGGTGGAAACTGACAACACTGTTGACCACATGGTGGAAACTGACAACACTGTTGACCACATGGTGGAAACTGACAACACTGTTGACCACATGGTGGAAACTGACAACACTGTTGACCACATGGTGGAAACTGACAACACTGTTGACCACAGGGTGGAAACTGACAACACTGTTGACCACGGGGTGGAAACTGACAACACTGTTGACCACATGGTGGAAACTGACAACACTGTTGACCACATGGTGGAAACTGACAACACTGTTGACCACATGGTGGAAACTGACAACACTGTTGACCACATGGTGGAAACTGACAACACTGTTGACCACAGGGTGGAAACTGACAACACTGTTGACCACATGGTGGAAACTGACAACACTGTTAACCACATGGTGGAAACTGACAACACTGTTGACCACATGGTGGAAACTGACAACACTGTTGACCACATGGTGGAAACTGACAACACTGTTGACCACAGGGTGGAAACTGACAACACTGTTGACCACAGGGTGGAAACTGACAACACTGTTGACCACAGGGTGGAAACTGACAACACTGTTGACCACAGGGTGGAAACTGACAACACTGTTGACCACAGGGTGGAAACTGACAACACTGTTGACCACAGGGTGGAAACTGACAACACTGTTGACCACAGGGTGGAAACTGACAACACTGTTGACCACATGGTGGAAACTGACAACACTGTTGACCACATGGTGGAAACTGACAACACTGTTGACCACATGGTGGAAACTGACAACACTGTTGACCATATGGTGGAAACTGACAACACTGTTGACCACATGGTGGAAACTGACAACACTGTTGACCACATGGTGGAAACTGACAACACTGTTGACCATATGGTGCATGTGTCCTGGTTACTAACTAGTAACTTAAACGTGTGTGTGTGTGTGTGTGTGTGTGTGTGTGTGTGTGTGTGTGTGTGTGTGTGTGTGTGTGTGTGTGTGTGTGTGTGTGTGTGTGTGTGTGTGTGTGTGTGTGTGTGTGTGTGTGTGTGTGTGTGTGTGCGCTATCCGTTCTGCTGCAGGAGATTCATAGCCTTTACAGAAGGGAAAGTGAGAATGAACCATCTGACCGTGTTGGATAAGAAACGCCTGACCATGTGTAAACAGGAGCTGGTTGGTGCCTCTAGACCCTACCATCTGAGAGACAGTATTGTTAAATTATGGTGGTGGTATTGGTGGATGGTGGTGATGATGGGGGTGGTGGTGGTGGTGATGATGATGATGGTGATGATGGTGGTGGTGGTGATGATGGTGGTGGTGATGATGGTGGTGATGATGATGATGGTGGTGATGGTGGTGATGATGATGGTGGTGATGGTGGTGGTGATGGTGGTGGTGATGATGGTGATGATGGTGGTGATGATGGTGGTGATGATGGTGATGATGGTGGTGGTGATGGTGGTGATGATGGTGGTGATGGTGGTGATGATGATGATGGTGGTGGTGGTGATGATGGTGGTGATGATGATGGTGGTGGTGGTGATGATGGTGGTGATGGTGATGATGGTGGTGATGATGATGATGGTGGTGATGATGGTGGTGATGATGGTGATGATGATGGTGGTGATGATGGTGGTGATGGTGGTGGTGATGGTGGTGGTGGTGATGATGGTGGTGATGGTGGTGATGATGATGGTGGTGATGATGGTGGTGATGATGGTGGTGGTGATGATGGTGGTGATGATGATGGTGGTGATGATGGTGATGGGGGTGGTGGTGGGGATAATGATGGTGGTGGTGATGATGGTGATGATGATGGTGGTGATGATGATGATGGGGGTGGTGGTGGTGATGATGATGGTGGTGATGATGATGATGGTGATGATGATGATGGTGATGGAGATGGTGGTGGTGATGATGATGATGGTGATGGTGGGGATGGTGGTGATGATGATGATGGTGGTGATGGTGGTGGTGATGATGGTGGTGGTGGTGGTGAAGATGAAGGTGATGATGATGATGGTGATGATGGTGGTGATGATGATGATGGTGGTGATGGGGATGATGATGGTGGTGATGGTGGTGATGATGATGATGGTGATGATGATGATGGTGATGAAGGTGATGATGTTCCCCCTACAGGAGAGTATGGTCGGAAAGGCAGAAACCATCTCAGAGGGGAAAAGGAAGGTTCGCAGTGTGAAGGAGATGTTGCAGGAGGCTCTAAAACTCACACAGAAACTGAGATTCCTAGTGGAAGAGGTGTGTGTGTGTGTGTGTGTGTGTGTGTGTGTGTGTGTGTGTGTGTGTGTGTGTGTGTGTGTGTGTGTGTGTGTGTGTGTGTGTGTGTGTGTGTGTGTGTGTGTGTGTACGCACGCACGCGAGTAGCATATTGACAGTGTGTATCCCAGAGATGACACCGAGCTGGTTTCTCTCCTATCTCTCTCTATTAGCCCCAGCATACCATCCCAGATGTGTTTGTGTGGATGCTGAGCAACAACAAGCGTGTGGCTTATGCCCGCATCTCTGCCCGTGACCTGATCTACTCTGCCAGCCCTGAGGAGAGAGGCAAAGACTGTGGCAAGATCCAGACTTTATTCTTGAAGGTAAAGAGACTCACAGCAGTCATGGCTGTTCTTGTTTCCAGCACCTCTCCAATTATTTTTGAGGATGTGCTTAAACTCATTATTTTGGGTTTGGACACACCTACTCAGGGTTTGGACACACCTACTCAGGGTTTGGACACACCTACTCAGGGTTTGGACACACCTACTCAGGGTTTGGACACACCTACTCAGGGTTTGGACACACCTACTCAGGGTTTGGACACACCTACTCAGGGTTTGGACACACCTACTCAGGGTTTGGACACACCTACTCAGGGTTTGGACACACCTACTCGGGGTTTGGACACACCTACTCAGGGTTTGGACACACCTACTCAGGGTTTGGACACACCTACTCATTCCAGGGTTTTTCTTTACATTTACTATAGAATAATAGTGAAGACATCAAAACTATGTTAAACAAATCAAAAATAGATTTTATATTTGCGATTTTTCAAAGTAGTCACCGTTTGCCTTGATGACAGCTTTGCACACTCTTGTCATTCTCTCAACCAGCTTCACGAGGTAGTCACTTGGAATGCATTGTGCCTTCTTAAAAGTTCATTTGTGGAATTTCTTTCCTTCTTAATGCATTTGAGCTAATCAGTTGTGTTGTGACAAGGTAGGGGTGGTATACAGAAGATAGCCCTATTTGCTAAAATACCAAGTCCATATTATAGCAAGAACAGCATTCCAGGTGAAGCTGGTTGAGAGAATGCCAAGAGTGCGCAAAGCTGTCATCATGGTGGCTATTTGAAGAATCTCAAATAAAAAATAGATTTTGATTTGTTTAAAACATGTTTGGTTACGACATGATTCCATATGTGTTATGTCATAGTTTTGATGTCTTCAATATTATTCTACAATGTATATATCCAAACTATTGACTGGTACTGTATACCAGTAGTGAGAGAAGTGATTTTCACAGGCACTACGAGGACCCCGGGAAAAGTAGTGTTCTGTATAGGGATTAGGGTGCACAGTTTGATGATGTCTTCTCCTTTACTACCCCAGCCCCCAGAGAAGACTGTAGCAGGCTGGTCAGTTCAGTCCAAATGTACCATACTATATAGTGAATAGAGTGCCATTCTTGTGATGTCCTCTCCTTTACTGCCCCAGCCCCCAGGGAAGCGTGTAGCAGGCTGGTCAATTCAGTCCAAATGTACCATACTATATAGTGAATAGAGTGCCATTCTTGTGATGTCCTCTCCTTTACTGCCCCAGCCCCCAGGGAAGCGTGTAGCAGGCTGGTCAATTCAGTCCAAATGTACCATACTATATAGTGAATAGAGTGCCATTCTTGTGATGTCCTCTCCTTTACTGCCCCAGTCCCCAGGGAAGCGTGTAGCAGGCTGGTCAGTTCAGGCCAAACTGGACGTGTACCTGTGGCTGGGCAGCTGCAGAGACTCCTCTCATGTGCTGGATAACCTGCCTGGAGGGTTTGAGCCCAAAGGGGGCGCCACTGAGGAGCAGCTTCTACCTGCCATCCTACCTGTACATCTGGCATATAGAGGTACGATGGATGGATGGCCGGACAGAGAGAGAGAGGGAGAGACAGACGGACAGAGAGAGGGAGAGACAGACGGACAGAGAGAGGGAGAGACAGACGGACAGAGAGAGGGAGAGACAGACGGACAGAGAGAGGGAGGGACAGACAGACAGAGAGAGGGAGGGACAGACAGACAGAGAGAGGGAGAGACAGACGGACAGACAGAGAGAGGGAGAGACAGACGGACAGAGAGAGAGAGGGAGAGACAGACGGACAAGGAGAGAGAGGGAGAGACAGACAGAGAGCGGGAAAGACAGACAGAGAGAGAGGGAGAGACAGACAGACGGACAGAGAGAGGGAGGGAGAGAGAGAGGGAGGGAGAGACAGACGGACAGAGAGGGGGAGGGAGAGACAGACGGACAGAGGGGGAGGGACAGACAGACGGACAGACAGAGAGGGAGAGACAGACTGACAGACAGAGGGAGAGACAGACTGACAGACAGAGAGGGAGAGACAGACTGACAGACAGAGAGGGAGAGACAGACAGACAGACAGAGAGAGGGAGAGACAGACAGACAGAGGGAGAGACAGACAGACGGACAGACGGAGGGAGAGAGAGAGGGAGAGAGAGAGGGAGAGAGAGAGGGAGAGAGAGAGGGAGAGAGGGAGAGACGGACAGAGAGAGGGAGAGACAGAGGGAGAGAGGGAGAGACGGACAGAGAGAGGGAGAGACAGACAGACAGAGGGAGAGAGAGAGGGAGAGACGGACAGACGGACAGAGAGAGGGAGAGACAGACAGACGGACAGAGAGAGAGAGGGAGGGAGGGACAGACAGACGGACAGAGAGAGAGAGGAGAGACAGACAGACGGACAGAGAGAGAGAGGGAGAGACAGACAGACGGACAGAGAGAGAGACAGACAGACAGACAGACAGACAGACAGACAGACAGACAGACAGTCGGACAGAGAGAGAGACACACAGACAGACAGAGAGAGGGACAGACAGACAGACAGACAGACAGACAGACAGACAGACAGAGGGAGAGACAGACAGATTGACAGAGAGAGGGAGAGACAGACAGGCAGACAGGCAGACAGACAGACAGACATTGGGAATAATAACCTGTTTCTCTTCCAGACGAGCACAAGTTCCAGATGCGCGCCCACATGTACCAGGCTCGAGGGCTGATAGCAGCAGACTCTACAGGACTCTCAGACCCCTTCGCCAGGGTCACCTTCCTGACACATAGCCACACCACGGCCGTAAGGTCCACTAACTCTCATAGGATGGGATCTAGCTACAGAGAAGGTCCCTAAGAAGAAAAGGGGCTTTTGAAGGGTGTAGTTCTAACCAGGGTTGGAGTTATCCATCTATTTTGATTCAAATAATTAGATGAGTTTCCAAGAGCTATTTACTTTGACGGTTTTTTCATTCCTGAATTGGACTTTCGATTCATTTCCTGACTTACTAACCCCATCCATGTTTCATAGTACTACATATGACCCAATCTGTGGCACTAAATTCTACCTCTGACCCAATCTGTGGGACTAAGTACTACCTATGACCCAATCTGTGGCACTAAATTCTACCTCTGACCCAATCTGTGGCACTAAATTCTACCTCTGACCCAATCTGTGGCACTAAATTCTACCTCTGACCCAATCTGTGGCACTAAATTCTACCTCTGACCCAATCTGTGGCACTAAATTCTACCTCTGACCCAATCTGTGGCACTAAATTCTACCTATGACCCCAGTCGTAGTTCTAAGTGCTCCCTGTGCCTCTTAGATCATCAACCAGACGTTAACCCCGACCTGGAACCAGATGCTGTTGATGACCCGGGTCACGCTGCATGGAGACCTAGCTCACCTGGAGCAGGAGCCACCGTGCATCGTCATCGAGGTGTATGATGACGATGCTCTGGTGAGCTAACAAACCAACCCCCTTCTCTCTCTGACGTTACGATATGCCTTCATTTCAACAGACACAGTGCCAGTCTGTTTCTGATCTGTCGTTGCTCACGTTGGAAAGAGATCGGAAATAGACTGGCGACCAGGATATCATTTCATCACTTAAAATGTCAAGTTTAAAGGTTAAATAAAAATTAACGGTGAAAATATATTGGTTTAAGTGAATTCCTTGACGACAGTGACCTTTACAGAATTGATTTATAATCCAGTTGGAGTGTCTGGTGTTGAGACAGACTATTAAAATTGCTATCCTGCTCCCATAAGGATTTGTCTCTGTTCTCTGAGATTTAAGCACATACTGTATTTATTCACCTGTATGTATCTTGTGCTTCTTTCCCCTCAGGGCAAGGCAGAGTACCTGGGCAGCACGGTGGCAGTGCCCGTGGTGAGGGTGTCAGAGCAGCCCTACTCTCCTCCCCAGCTCCAGTACAGTCCTCTGTTTTCTGGATTCCAGTCTGGGGGAGAACTGCTGGGGGCCTTTGAGCTCATACAGGTAGGGCCCTACTGGAGACTTGAGGCACAACATGAACCACTATTCCCTATGTAGTGCAATGGATATGTTTGTTTTAAATTCTGTCAAGCTGAGTCGAGGGGGAATTCAGAGTTTAGTAAAGCTGAGTCGAGGGGGAATTCAGAGTTTAGTAAAGCTTAGTCGAGGGGGAATTCAGAGTTGAGTAAAGCTGAATCGAGGGGGAATTCAGAGTTTGGTAAAGCTGAGTCGAGGGGGAATTCAGAGTTTGGTAAAGCTGAGTCGAGGGGGAATTCAGAGTTTGGTAAAGCTGAGTCGAGGGGGAATTCAGAGTTTGGTAAAGCTGAGTCGAGGGGGAATTCAGAGTTTGGTAAAGCTGAGTCGAGGGGGAATTCAGAGTTTGGTAAAGCTGAGTCGAGGGGGAATTCAGAGTTTGGTAAAGCTGAGTCGAGGGGGAATTCAGAGTTTGGTAAAGCTGAGTCGAGGGGGAATTCAGAGTTTAGTAAAGCTGAGTCGAGGGGGAATTCAGAGTTTGGTAAAGCTGAGTCGAGGGGGATTCATTATCTGTTCTTTTTCCTCTCGCTCCATGATTTTTCTCCCACTCTGTAAGTAGTGGTTGTTTCATTGTTATTCATCTCATAGATCCCAGAGTCAGGAGAAGAGTATCTGCCTGCGCTGGACGAACCAGACGGTCAGATCTACCCTGTACCTGGCAACATTAGACCTGTACTGAGCAGGTATCGATTAGAGGTGAGACGGAGATCAACCTGGAATGCAGTAACTCTGGAATAGGTGGCAGGGCATTATTCCACTGTGATATGTTTTGTGTATGTACTTTGTTTGGTAGTTCCTATGTGATATTAAAGGATTCTGTTCTGGGTGTTGTGACAGTGTTCTCTGTGTCGTCCAGGTGTTGTTCTGGGGCCTGAGGGAGCTGAAGAAGGTGCAGCTCCTGTCTGTGGACCGTCCCCAGGTGTTTATCGAGTGTGCTGGAAAAAGCATGCGCTCCTCTGTTATCCAGAGCTACAAGACCAACCCAAACTTCACCACGCTGGTGGATGCCTTCGACCTGGTAACTAACACGACCAACCCAAACCTCACCACTCTGGTGGTAACTAACACGACCAACCCAAACCTCACCATGCTGGTGGTAACTAACACGACCAACCCAAACCTCACCACGCTGGTGGTAACTAACACGACCAACCCAAACCTCACCACGCTGGTGGTAACTAACACGACCAACCCAAACCTCACCATGCTGGTGGTAACTAACACGACCAACCCAAACCTCACCATGCTGGTGGTAACTAACACGACCAACCCAAACCTCACCATGCTGGTGGTAACTAACACGACCAACCCAAACCTCACCATGCTGGTGGTAACTAACACGACCAACCCAAACCTCACCACGCTGGTGGTAACTAACACGACCAACCCAAACCTCACCATGCTGGTGGTAACTAACACGACCAACCCAAACCTCACCATGCTGGTGGTAACTAACACGACCAACCCAAACCTCACCATGCTGGTGGTAACTAACACGACCAACCCAAACCTCACCATGCTGGTGGTAACTAACACGACCAACCCAAACCTCACCGTGCTGGTGGTAACTAACACGACCAACCCAAACCTCACCATGCTGGTGGTAACTAACACGACCAACCCAAACCTCACCATGCTGGTGGTAACTAACACGACCAACCCAAACCTCACCATGCTGGTGGTAACTAACACGACCAACCCAAACCTCACCACGCTGGTGGTAACTAACACGACCAACCCAAACCTCACCATGCTGGTGGTAACTAACACGACCAACCCAAACCTCACCATGCTGGTGGTAACTAACACGACCAACCCAAACCTCACCACGCTGGTGGTAACTAACACGACCAACCCAAACCTCACCATGCTGGTGGTAACTAACACGACCAACCCAAACCTCACCACGCTGGTGGTAACTAACACGACCAACCCAAACCTCACCATGCTGGTGGTAACTAACACGACCAACCCAAACCTCACCACGCTGGTGGTAACTAACATGTAGAATAGTGGACAGGTGTTATCTGTTAACGAGGTAGAATAGTGGACAGGTGTTATCTGTTAACGAGGTAGAATAGTGGACAGGTGTTATCTGTTAACGAGGTAGAATAGTGGACAGGTGTTATCTGTTAACGAGGTAGAATAGTGGACAGGTGTTATCTGTTAACGAGGTAGAATAGTGGACAGGTGTTATCTGTTAACGAGGTAGAATAGTGCACAGGTGTCATCTGTTAACGAGGTAGAATAGTGGACAGGTGTTATCTGTTAACGAGGTAGAATAGTGGACAGGTGTTAGCTGCGTCCCACATGACACCTTATTCCTTATGTCCTTTAGTTCTCTGGTCAAAAGTAGTGCACTATAAAGGGAACCGGGTGCCATTTGGAATACAGGCAGAGATACATGCAGAGTTGACCTGACCTTCCATCTTGTTCTCCTCCCCGTCTGTCCCTTCCCACAGGAGCTGCCTGAGAATGAGAACCTTCACCCTCCCCTGAACATCAGTGTGGTGGACTGGCGAGCATTCGGACGCTCCACCGTGGTGGGAAACTACACCATCAACAACCTGAAGCCCTTCAAATACACCCCTCCTCCAGCGCTGTCCGCACCAACCTCACCACGGGGACCTGACAGCAGAGAGGGTAGAAGTCAAATCCTACAAATGGTTTCTTGTTGTAACAACGTCCTTTCAACCAGTTTTGTCCACTGGGATAGCGACTGTTGAACAGGACTTTCAGGTGGTGCTGTGTTACAGACTGTTGAACAGGACGTTCAGGTGGTGCTGTTTTACCGACTGTTGAACAGGACTTTCAGGCAGTGCTGTTTTACCGACTGTTGAACAGGACTTTCAGGTGGTGCTGTGTTACAGACTGTTGAACAGGACGTTCAGGTGGTGCTGTTTTACAGACTGTTGAACAGGACTTTCAGGTGGTGCTGTTTTACCGACTGTTGAACAGGACTTTCAGGTGGTGCTGTTTTACCGACTGTTGAACAGGACTTTCAGGCAGTGCTGTTTTACCGACTGTTGAACAGGACTTTCAGGTGGTGCTGTTTTACCGACTGTTGAACAGGACTTTCAGGTGGTGCTGTTTTACAGACTGTTGAACAAGACTTTCAGGCGGTGCTGTTTTACAGACTGTTGAACAGGACTTTCAGGTGGTGCTGTTTTACCTACTGTTGAACAGGACTTTCAGGTGGTGCTGTTTTACAGACTGTTGAACAGGACTTTCAGGCGGTGCTGTTTTACCGACTTTTGAACAGGACTTTCAGGCGGTGCTGTTTCACCGACTGTTGAACAGGACTTTCAGGTGGTGCTGTTTTACAGACTGTTGAACAGGACTTTCAGGCGGTGCTGTTTTACCGACTGTTGAACAGGACTTTCAGGTGGTGCTGTTTTACCGACTGTTGAACAGGACTTTCAGGTGGTGCTGTTTTACCGACTGTTGAACAGGACTTTCAGGTGGTGCTGTTTTACCGACTGTTGAACAGGACTTTCAGGCGGTGCTGTTTTACAGACTGTTGAACAGGACTTTCAGGCGGTGCTGTTTTACAGACTGTTGAACAGGACGTTCAGGCGGTGCTGTTTTACAGACTGTTGAACAGGACGTTCAGGCGGTGCTGTTTTACAGACTGTTGAACAGGACGTTCAGGCGGTGCTGTTTTACAGACTGTTGAACAGGACGTTCAGGCGGTGCTGTTTTACAGACTGTTGAACAGGACGTTCAGGCGGTGCTGTTTGACCGACTGTTGAACAGGACGTTCAGGCGGTGCTGTTTTACCGACTGTTGAACAGGACTTTCAGGCGGTGCTGTTTTACCGACTGTTGAACAGGACTTTCAGGCGGTGCTGTTTTACAGACTGTTGAACAGGACGTTCAGGCGGTGCTGTTTTACAGACTGTTGAACAGGACTTTGAGGCGGTGCTGTTTGACCACCCCGTGGTGTGCTTTGTGTTTTCAGATTTAGGTATGATGCCCCAGTCTAATGTAGACAATGTAATCCCTTTGTCATCTGAGGATGTCTCAATCAACATCTACCAGGAGATCTCTCCTACACCCCCACCACCACCTCCACCCGAACCAGACAAGAAGGAAAAGGTGAGAGGAAGAAGACACATACACACACATACACACGCACACACACACACACACACACACACATTAACAAGCATCCTCCGTATATAACAGGAATGGAGGAAGAGCTCTCGGAAGTCTACTAAGAGAAGGAAGCGTACCGTAGCAGATGAGTCTGGGGATAACGTCCTAGACTGGTGGTCCAAGTACTACGCCTCGGTAGACAAGAGACAGCAGGTAAAGGTATCCAAACACTATTGGTCCACGTGTTGGACTGTAGTTGGTCCACGCGTTGGGCTGTAGTTGGTCCACGCGTTGGGCTGTAGTTGGTCCACGTGTTGGACTGTAGTTGGTCCACGTGTTGGACTGTAGTTGGTCCACGTGTTGGACTGTAGTTGGTCCACGTGTTGGACTGTAGTTGGTCCACGTGTTGGACTGTAGTTGGTCCACGTGTTGGACTGTAGTTGGTCCACGTGTTGGACTGTAGTTGGTGTGTCCACGCTCGGTAGACAAGAGACAGTTGGTATCCAAACACTATTAGTTGGTCCACGTGTTGGACTGTAGTTGGTCCACGTTGTTGGACTGTAGTTGACTCTAGTTGGTCCACGTGTTGGACTGTAGTTGGTCCACGTGTTGGGCTGTAGTTGGTCCACGCGTTGGGCTGTAGTTGGTCCACGTGTTGGACTGTAGTTGGTCCACGTGTTGGACTGTAGTTGGTCCACGTGTTGGACTGTAGTTGGTCCATGTGTTGGACTGTAGTTGGTCCACGTGTTGGACTGTAGTTGGTCCACGTGTTGGACTGTAGTTGGTCCACGTGTTGGACTGTAGTTGGTCCACGCGTTGGGCTGTAGTTGGTCCACGTGTTGGACTGTAGTTGGTCCACGTGTTGGACTGTAGTTGGTCCACGTGTTGGACTGTAGTTGGTCCACGTGTTGGACTGTAGTTGGTCCACGTGTTGGACTGTAGTTGGTCCATGTGTTGGACTGTAGTTGGTCCGTGTTGGATGTGTTGGACGTGTTGGGCTGTAGTTGGTCCACGTGTTGGACTCTAGTTGGTCCACTGTAGTTGGTCCACGTGTTGGACTGTAGTTGGTCCATGTGTTGGACTGTAGTTGGTCCACGCGTTGGACTGTAGTTGGTCGCGTTGGACTGTAGTTGGTCCATGTGTTGGACTGTAGTTGGTCCACGTGTTGGACTCTAGTTGGTCCACGTGTTGGACTGTAGTTGGTCCACGTGTTGGACTGTAGTTGGTCCACGTGTTGGACTGTAGTTGGTCCATGTGTTGGACTGTAGTTGGTCCACGTGTTGGACTGTAGTTGGTCCACGTGTTGGACTGTAGTTGGTCCACGTGTTGGACGCGTTGGGCTGTAGTTGGTCCCACGCGTTGGGCTGTAGTTGGTCCACGCGTTGGGCTGTAGTTGGTCCACGTGTTGGGCGTGTTGGACGCGTTGGGCTGTAGTTGGTGTAGTTGGTCCATGTGTTGGGTCCACGTGTTGGGCTGTAGTTGGTCCACGTGTTGTTGGACTGTAGTTGGTCCACGTGTTGGACTGTAGTTGGTCCCGTTGGACTGTAGTTGGTCCACGTGTTGGACTGTAGTTGGTCCACGTGTTGGACTGTAGTTGGTCCACGTGTTGGACTGTAGTTGGTCCACGTGTTGGGCTGTAGTTGGTCCACGTGTTGGGCTGTAGTTGGTCCACGTGTTGGGCTGTAGTTGGTCCACGCGTTGGACTCTAGTTGGTCCATGTGTTGGACTCTAGTTGGTCCACGTGTTGGACTGTAGTTGGTCCATGTGTTGGACTGTAGTTGGTCCACGCGTTGGGCTGTAGTTGGTCCATGTGTTGGACTGTAGTTGGTCCACGTGTTGGACTGTAGTTTGTCCATAGAGATGGACCAGAGAGCACACCCTCTATGGTCATAAACTACACTGAGGACCTCTGTTATCTCTCCAGGCCAAGCAGAAGGAGGTACATCCCTTTCCATACATCTATGATAATGGTGAGTAAGAGCTTTAACACATTTTCCAGACAGGAAACTTTTTCAAACGACTGATTGACTGTTCAAATGAAATCAAAATAGTTTTCATCGTCACGTGCTTCATAAAACAACAGGTGTAGACTAACAGTGAAATGCTTCATAAACAACAGGTGTAGACTAACAGTGAAATGCTTCATAAACAACAGGTGTAGACTAACAGTGACATGCATGCTCACATGGCCCTTCACAACAACAGGTGGAGGAGACTAACAGTGAAATGCATGCTCACATGGCCCTTCACAACAACAGGTGGAGGAGACTAACAGTGAAATGCATGCTCACGGGGCCCTTCACAACAACAGGTGGAGACTAACAGTGAAATGCATGCTCACGGGGCCCTTCACAAAAATGAGACATTGGAAATATTCAAAAAATAATAACACAAGGAATAAATCTACAATGAGTAACGATAACTTGGCTTTATACACGGGGTACCAGGCTATATACACGGGTACCAGGCTATATACACGGGTACCAGGCTATATACATGGGGTACCAGGCTATATACACGGGTACCAGGCTATATACATGGGGTACCAGGCTATATACATGGGGTACCAGGCTATATACACGGGTACCAGGCTATATACACGGGTTCCAGGCTATATACACGGGGTACCAGGCTATATACACGGGTATTTCCATTCCAAACATTGCTGTCATTGCTGTGTATTACCGTATTTCCATTCCAAACCTTGCTGTCATTGTTGTGTATTACAGTATTTCCATTCCAAACCTTGCTGTCATTGTTGTGTATTACAGTATTTCCATTCCAAACCTTGCTGTCATTGTTGTGTATTACAGTATTTCCATTCCAAACCTTGCTGTCATTGTTGTGTATTACAGTATTTCCATTCCAAACCTTGCTGTCATTGTTGTGTATTACAGTATTTCCATTCCAAACTTTGCTGTCATTGTTGTGTATTACAGTATTTCCATTCCAAACTTTGCTCTCCGATGGAGTAGACTCCTTGGGTAAGGACATGCATAGCAAGACAGTAGTAATTTATCGCATGGTTCCTTGGGTAAGGATATGGCTAGCATAACAGTATAGTAATTCATCGCATGGTTCCTAACTTCCCTCCTTCTATCAATCATTTTTTGGTGGCAAGTATAGTCCATTGCACCCCAATAGAATAGTGGTTTGGGGGAAGGCTGTGAAATACAATGGTTGTGTGTGTGGGGGGGTCTATGGGTGTCACAAGGTCGGTATCTGTAGATGGTGTTTCACCTAGCAACCGATTTATCAATCATAGCCAACTGTAATTGTTTGCACCTGAGTTGCACCTTGGTTGCTTTGTGCTTAATCATTCAGTTATTTTCATTCATCTAACTGGACATCTAGATGTTTACTTTACTGTTGTTTATATATACAGTTGAAGTCGGAAGTTTACATACACCTTAGACAAAAAACATTTAAACTCAGTTTTTCACAATTCCTGACATTTAATCACAGTGAAAATTCCCTGCTTTAGGTCAGTTAGGATCACCACTGTCTTTTAAGAATGTGAAATGTCAGAATAATAGTAGAGATAATTACTTATTTCAGCTTTTTTTTTAGTTCTTTCATCACATTCCCAGTGGGTCAGAAGTTACACAATTGGTGTAACTGAGTCAGTTTTGTAGGCCTCCTTGCTCGCACACGCTATTTCAGTTCTGCCCACAAATTTTCTATAGGATTGAGGTCAGGGCTTTGTGATGACCACTCCAATACCTCCTGCAGCAAAGCAACGCCACAACATGATGCTGCCACCCCCGTGCCACAACATGATGCTGCCACCCCCGTGCTTCACGGTCCTTCGGCTTGCAAGCCTCCCCCTTTTTCCTCCAAACATAACGATAGTCATCATGGCCAAACAGTTCTATTTTTGTTCCATCAGACCAGAGGATATGGCTTCTTCCTTGCTGAGCGGCCTTTCAGGTTATGTCTATATAGGACTCGTTTTACTGTGGATATTGTGGTAAACCGTCCATCGCACCGTCTGGGGTAGTCGTGCCTTTGTTAAGTCTGTGAGGAGAGATGCTATTGCGGCAAAGTTAGGGTACAAATCGACTGTAGTACCCTGCTAACCCCAGGAAAGACTGCCTCTTGGGTCGGGGGACCGGCCGTCCCCTAATGGCAGCCATTTAAAAAAAAAATGTATCTTGGGGTTTCACATTTCCCCTCCTGATCTGATATCCCAGGTACCACCTCGGCGTAGCCCAGCTTGCAGCTTGCGGGGGTCAGACCTGCATCCCTTAGCGCATCAACCACTGCCCGTAGATGAAAAGACTCCCAACGGTCACTGTGTACAATTATGTCATCCCAAATAAGCAGTCACTCATGATGCAGTCCATGAGTCGCTGAACGGTCGCTGGTGCCCCCGTGGAGCCCGAAAGGAAGTACTCGGTAGTGGTATAGCCCCCCCGGGGTGAAGCCCCGAACTCCCGGGACCGCTGCCAGCGGTACCTGCCAGTACCCCTTCGTCAGGTCCAAGCGGTCGATTACCCTCCCCAAGCGGTCGATCAGTTCATCCATCCGGGGGTAGGCATCAAACTTACTGACCTCGTTCAGGCCCCGGAAGTCATTACAGAAGCAGACGGTTCCCGTCCGGTTTTGGAACCAGCACTATATGGCCAGACCACTCACTGTGGGACTCCGGTAGTACCCCCATCTCTAGCATTGTCGTCACTACCCGCTGGATCGCCACCCTCCGGGCTTCTGGTATCCGGATGTTTAAGTACATGATGTTCCACGAGATCCGTGCGCCCCGGTACTTCTGTGAACATGGCCGTATTCTGCTGGACCAACTCTCTGAGCTCTTGTCGTTGGGTCGGGCTGAGGTCTTCCCCCATTACAACTTCGACAGAGGGTGGGCTCTGCTGTGGCTGGGTCCACGTTATGCACAGCGCCTCTCGTGCATGCCATTTCTTCAGCAAGTTCTTAAAGCTGGAGGGGTTTACTCCGTCCTGCGAAGGGGGTGGTCGGCTGCTCTTCCCAGACCGCCTTGGCTAGGTCCAGCAGCCCACGTGGCCGACGAGGATCGTCAGCGTGGCTCAAAGAGCTGGAAGAGCTCTCGTGTGATACATTTTGCTGCCACCATGCGTAGCGGGATTGCCTCAAGATACCGGGTGGCGTAGTCCACGATTACCAGGATGTATTGGTGTCCCCTCTCGGTCTTCACCAATGGACCAAGGAACCAAATGGTTTCTATAATGTACCCTCTGAGCTGTGATCTGGCACTCCAGGAAACTACGGCAGTAGTCCTCCACGGCGCGCTTGACTCCGGGCCAGTGGAACCGGTTCCCGATCCGCTTCCTGGTTTTCTCCATCCCCAGGTGTGCCCCAAGCAGGTAGGTGTGGGCAAGCTGCAACAGTCCTAACATACTGGCTGAGTATGAGTAATAAGTCTTTTATCTCCCCATTGTGCTTTACTACCTGATATAATAAATTATGCTTGATGGCGAAGTGGGGGTAGCGCCGCTCACTGACCCCAGGTAGCAGCACACCATCCACACCTGGTTCTGGAAATTGGGGTCTTCAAACTGACCCGTGAGGATTCCCATGTTGGGAGGTCTGTCTAGGGCCTCCACCTCCATAAAGGGGAGCCTGAGGTCTTCCTCGCACGGTGGCTCGCTTGTCGGATCGGGGTTGTCTCCCTCCTCGGGGTCCGACTCAGGCCCAGTGGACACCTCTTGTGGCGGGGGTTGGGTTGCACAGGCCATCGTCCTTTTTCCTCTCCTTCCTACCTCCCGTGCTCGCCTCCCCTGGTCCCTCCTCCACAGTGCCTGGAAGAGAGGGCAGTCTCGACCGAGGAGAATGGACACGGGCAGGTTAGGAACAGCCCCCATGCGCATCTGGCACTCCCCCCTTGGGGTGGTTATCCTCACTGGCACCGTTGGGTACCTCTTCGTGTACACAGGACACTGTCACCTCCTTGTTCCACGGTTCCTCCTTCCCCTCTCGTGTGAGCCACTGCGGGTTGGCCAGGGTCACCATGCTGCCGGAGTCCAGCAGAGCGCTGGTGTCGATGCCATCGGTTCGTACAGAAACCATCGGAGGGGCCATCTCGGTGTGCACCTAACAGGTGGTGACATAACTTGCCATCCGGGTTACCCCAGCGCTGGGGTATGCGGAGGGCATGGTTGGGACAAAATCTTATTTACGATGACTGCCTAGGAACAGTGGGTTAACTGGGTTAGCTGCCTTGTTCAGAGACAGAACGGCATACTTTTACCATGTCAGCTCGGGGGTCGATCAAGCAACCTTTCGGTTACTGGCCCAACGCTCTAAACACTAGGCTACCTGCCGCCCCGGTAAACTGTGGGGTGTTCGGTTGAGCGTGCAGAGATTAACACAGAGACCGGGAGGTTTTAGTCCGCAAACACAACTTTACTAGGACATAAAATAAACATAACAAGAAAATCACGTAGGTTTGGCTCGGTCCTTCTTCTCAGCTTTGGCTCTGTGTCCGTCTCTCCCTGTTCTCTCCCGTGGTGTGCCACAGTGCTCCGTTTGTGTCCTCCACAGCTGGTTGGTACTTTCCCCTAGTTTCCTCCACGGCTGGTTGGTACTTTCCCCTAGTTTCCTCCGACACGGAGCTCCCCGTGTCGGGGTGTCCAGCTCATGTACTCCCAGCAGAGGGAGCCAACGTCACATCACGTACCTCCCCTCTATTATCTATTACAGGGTTAGACCTCCTGGGATACCACAATATAGATTATTTTGTACCTGTTTCCTCCAGCATCTTCACAAGGTCCTGTTGTTCAGGGATTGAATTGCACTTTTCGCACTAAAGCATTTTCATCTCTAGGGTACAGAACGCGTCTCCTTCCTGAGCGGTATGACGGCTGCGTGCCCCCATGGTGTTTATACTTGCGTACTATTGCTTGTACAGATGAACGTGGTACACTCAGGCATTTGGAACTTGCTCCCAAGGATGAACCAGACTTGTGGAGGTCTGCAATTTTTTTTCTGTGGTCTTGGCAGATTTCTTTTGATTTTCCCATGATGTCAATCAAAGAGGCACTGAGTTTGAAGGTAGGCCTTGAAATACATCCACAGGTACACCTCCAATTGACTCACATGATGTCAATTAGCCTATCAAAAGCTTCTAAAGTCATGACATCATTTTCTGGAATTTTCCAAGCTGTTTAAAGGCACAGTTAACTTAGTGTATGTAAACTTCTGACCCACTGGAATTGTGATGCAGTGAATTATAAGTGAAATAATCTGTCTGTAAACAATTGTTGGAAAAATGACTTGTGTCATGCACAAAGTAGATGTCCTAACCCGACTTGGCAACACTATAGTTTGTTAACAAGACATTTGTGGAGTGGTTGAAAAACACATTTTAATGACTCCAACCTAAGTGTATGTAAACTTCTGATTTCAACTGTATATATATATGTATGTATGTATGTATGTATGTGTGTGTGTGTGTGTGTGTGTGTGTGTGTGTGTGTGTGTGTGTGTGTGTGTGTGTGTGTGTGTGTGTGTGTGTGTGTGTGTGTGTGTGTGTGTGTGAATGTCAGTCATGTATTTTCTTTTGCCCCAGTCACTGGACAGCAGGATGGAGACAAGAAAAAGAAACCAATATTGAATGTCTCTCAGGAAGGTGTGTCCAAACTGGCAACTCTACAGGTAAAATCTGCTGCATGGTTCTGTCACAAGTTTTTTTTTTAAATGGAGGAGTCATTAAATGACCAACCAATCATATACAGTCATTAAATGACCCTTTTCAACCAATCATATACAGTCATTAAATGACCCTTTTCAACCAATCATATCAGTATACGTGTACATTAGTTATTTGAAGCTTTGCTGAGTATGAACATGTACAGGTTGTGTTTTTACCATGTTTCTGTGTATTGTAAGGTTATTAAAAGTGTAATATTGTCATGTTCTGATGAGATCACATTGTATAGCACTGTGTATTTGTTCTGTACCATACTGCTGAGTATGAACAATATTTAAATCCCCCTGTAAGCTCTATGACAAGGAGTTGGAGTCTGAGTTTGGTCCGTTTGATGACTGGGTCAACACCTTCGAGCTGTTCAGAGGGAAAGCCAATGACGAGGTGGGGCGTTCTAATGAGGAGAGGTTCGTTGGGAAGTTCAAGGTGATTTGTGGTTCTGTGATTTTTTTTTTGTTTGTCACAAATCTTGTTCTGGAGGCAACGCTGTAAAACGGTCACTCAGCTGGCACGGCCACAAAGTCATAAAATCAGATTTCAAACCTAAACGTAACCACACTGCTAACCCTAATGTCTAATCCTAACCTTAAATTAAGACCAAAAAGCAAACCATTTTGAGTTTGCAGCTGGTCTATCTAACTGGAGATCACTGGATTCTGCCTCCAGGACAAAACTCATGCCAATAAACATCCTCCTGCGGTTGTAGCCTGGTCCCAGATCTGTTCAACTCCTTGGCCTTGGCAAGACAACACAAACACATCTGGGACCAGGCTACAGCCATTCCAATATTATAATGTAATGTAACCACTATAAAAAAGAATGCGTTCGTTTGGGTCAGTGACGATCCAAACTCCTGTGTACATCTAGGGTCGTTTCTGCTTGTACAAGTTAACTGAGGAGGATGATGAGTGGGAGGAGAGTCCAAACTCAGGCCAGTTTAAGATCACCCGAGGGATCCCGCCCAACACCTCCGTCAAGGTTCTCATTAGGGTTTACATCGTATCGGTGAGTAGTGGTAGTTGACCCTTTGGGTTGACTGTGACCTTTAAGAGACATGTCACGTCATGTGTCATCATTGACCTGGGTCGTCATGTTCCCCGGGGCACACTGTAGCAAAACGTTTTGCAATGGAAGACAACAAACAAACAAACAAACCAAAATCTGTGTTATTTTCTTCCATTTGGTTCCAAATGAACACAACCCTGGCTATATCTATCTGTCTCTTCAGGCATCCAACCTCCACCCATTTGGTTCCAAATGAACACAACCCTGGCTATATCTATCTGTCTCTTCAGGCATCCAACCTCCACCCATTTGGTTCCAAATGAACACAACCCTGGCTATATCTGTCTGTCTCTTCAGGCATCCAACCTTCACCCACTTGGTTCCAAATGAACACAACCCTGGCTATATCTGTCTGTCTCTTCAGGCATCCAACCTCCACCCATTTGGTTACAAATGAACACAACCCTGGCTATATCTATCTGTCTCTTCAGGCATCCAACCTCCACCCATTTGGTTCCAAATGAACACAACCCTGGCTATATCTATCTGTCTCTTCAGGCATCCAACCTCCACCCATTTGGTTCCAAATGAACACAACCCTGGCTATATCTGTCTGTCTCTTCAGGCATCCAACCTCCACCCATTTGGTTCCAAATGAACACAACCCTGGCTATATCTATCTGTCTCTTCAGGCATCCAACCTCCACCCATTTGGTTCCAAATGAACACAACCCTGGCTATATCTGTCTGTCTCTTCAGGCATCCAACCTCCACCCAGCCGATACTGATGGGAAGTCTGACCCCTACATTGTTCTGAGGCTGGGGAAAACTGAGATAAAAGACAGAGACAACTACATCCCCAAGCAACTCAACCCAGTCTTTGGCAGGTGGGAGAATTAAGCAATAATGCCCGAGGAGGTGTGGTGTACGGCCATAACCCCCATAGGTGCCTTATTGCAATTATAAAATGGTTACCAACGTAGTGAACGTTGAAAAAATAAACGTTTTGTCATACCGGTGGAATACGGTCTAATATACCGCGGCTGTCAGCCAATCAGCATTCAGGCCTTGAACCACCCAGTTTATAATACATTTTTATACCATCCTTTAACAGAAGCTGTTTCCCTGGTTATATTTTAGTCAGATGAACAAGCAAACAGAATCCAGTTGGTGTTGGTGGGTGTCAGTGCAGAAAGAAGCTCCTTGTTTAACATCATATCCATTGGATTACATACTATTTTTTTAACCAGCGATTTTGAAGTTTAGTCAGCTGAACAAAAGCATAATGTACTTGGTATGTTGGCAGAGACGAAAAAACGTAACTTCAAATCCTTTTGTCCTGTGTCCCCAACAGGTCCTTTGAGATCCAGGCTACGTTTCCTAAAGATTCCCTGCTGACTACTCTGATCTATGACCACGACACCATCGGGACTGACGATCTGATCGGGGAGACGTGCATAGATCTGGAGAACCGCTTCTACAGCCGACACCGGGCCACCTGCGGCCTACCCACTGAGTACAGCATGTGAGGAAACACCTTCTTCTTCTTCTTCTTCACCACCCGGGGTTTGGGTCTCTTCTTTCTGCCTTACTCTTATGTCATGTTCATAACCACTAAGACGTTCGTTATGTCATGTTTATAACCATGTCATGATGCTGTTATAACATGTTATCCACCTGTCTTAGTGACGGTTATAACGCCTGGAGAGACTCCACCAAGCCATCTGAGCTGTTGACTACGCTGTGTAAGGAGAACAGGCTAGATGGACCCTACTTCAGACCTGGAAAAATCACCATCGGGGGCAATGTCTTTGCTGGGAAAACACTGTTTATGGATGAAGGTATTTAACTTAGTTTATACAGTGTGTATAAACCAATTAAAATAATGACCTGAAAATGAAGGCTACGACAGCATCTAGTCACAGTGACAGGCAACGACAGCATCGAGTCACAGTGACAGGCAACGACTGCATCGAGTCACAGTGACAGGCAACGACAGCATCTAGTCACAGTGACAGGCAACGACAGCATCACATCACAGTGACAGGCAACGACTGCATCGAGTCACAGTGACAGGCAACGACTGCATCGAGTCACAGTGACAGGCAATGACTGCATCGAGTCACAGTGACAGGCAACGACAGCATCGAGTCACAGTGACAGGCAACGACAGCATCGAGTCACAGTGACAGGCAACGACAGCATCGAGTCACAGTGACAGGCAAAGACTGTATCACATCACAGTGACAGGCAACGACAGCATCGAGTCACAGTGACAGGCAACGACAGCATCGAGTCACAGTGACAGGCAAAGACTGTATCACATCACAGTGACAGGCAAAGACTGTATCACATCACAGTGACAGGCAACGACAGCATCGAGTCACAGTGACAGGCAAAGACTGTATCACATCACAGTGACAGGCAACGACAGCATCTAGTCAGTGACAGGCAACGACAGGATCTAGTCACAGTGACAGGCAACGACAGCATCGAGTCACAGTGACAGGCAAAGACTGTATCACATCACAGTGACAGGCAACGACAGCATCTAGTCACAGTGACAGGCAACGACAGCATCTAGTCACAGTGACAGGCAAAGACTGTATCACATCACAGTGACAGGCAACGACTGTATCACATCACAGTGACAGGCAAAGACTGTATCACATCACAGTGACAGGCAACGACAGCATCTAGTCACAGTGACAGGCAAAGACTGTATCACATCACAGTGACAGGCAAAGACTGTATCACATCACAGTGACAGACAATGACAGCATCTAGTCACAGTGACAGGCAAAGACTGTATTGAGTCACAGTGACAGGCAACGACAGCATCTAGTCACAGTGACAGGCAAACACAGTATCGAGTCACAGTGACAGGCAAAGATTGTATCGAGTCACAGTGACAGGCAACGACTGTATTGAGTCACAGTGACAGGCAACGACAGCATCTAGTCACAGTGACAGGCAAACACAGTATCGAGTCACAGTGACAGGCAACGACTGTATTGAGTCACAGTGACAGGCAACGACAGCATCTAGTCACAGTGACAGGCAAAGACTGTATCACATCACAGTGACAGACAGTGACAGGCAAAGACTGCATCACATCACAGTGACAGGCAACGACAGCATCTAGTCACAGTGACAGGCAACGACAGCATCTAGTCACAGTGACAGGCAACGACAGCATCTAGTCACAGTGACAGGCAATGACAGCATCTAGTCACAGTGACAGGCAACGACAGCATCTAGTCACAGTGACAGGCAACGACAGCATCTAGTCACAGTGACAGGCAATGACAGCATCTAGTCACAGTGACAGGCAATGACTGCATCGAGTCACAGTGACAGGCAACGACTGTATCACATCACAGTGACAGGCAACGACAGCATCTAGTCACAGTGACAGGCAACGACAGCATCTAGTCACAGTGACAGGCAAAGACTGTATCACATCACAGTGACAGGCAACGACAGCATCGAGTCACAGTGACAGGCAAAGACTGCATCGAGTCACAGTGACAGGCAACGACAGCATCGAGTCACAGTGACAGGCAAAGACTGCATCGAGTCACAGTGACAGGCAACGACTGCATCGAGTCACAGTGACAGGCAAAGACTGTATTGAGTCACAGTGACAGGCAACGACAGCATCTAGTCACAGTGACAGGCAACGACAGCATCGAGTCACAGTGACAGGCAACGACAGCATCGAGTCACAGTGACTTGTGTAATTCCATCCAATAAGGTACTGATTATGATTTTCTGCTGTGTACAGAGCAGACGGTGGAATCCTACGAACATCTGGCTCTGAAGATCCTTCACAGATGGACTGAGATTCCAGGGGTGGGGTGTAGACTTGTCCCAGAGCACATCGAGACACGGACTCTGTACAACAAGGCCAGGCCTGGCATGGACCAGGTAATAACACATCTCTTCTATCAAAATAACCACTTGACTTAAAAAATATATATATATTATGCAATTTGTTCATCTTCACAAGTGTATGTGTGTGTGTGTGTGTGTGTGTGTGTGTGTGTGTGTGTGTGTGTGTGTGTGTGTGTGTGTGTGTGTGTGTGTGTGTGTGTGTGTGTGTGTGTGTGTGTGTGTGTGTGTGTGTGTGTGTGTGTGTGTGTGTGTGTGGTTTAGGGCCAGCTCCAGATGTGGGTGGACATGTTCCCCATGGATATGCCCCACCCATTACCCTCTGTAGACATCTCCCCTCGTAAACCTAAAGGGTAAGGCTTCGTCACTCTGTATCACTAGGTCAGCTATATGCCAGATAGGCCCCAATACAAGACCAATATACCCCAGGCCAGTTCAATATACACCAGGCCAGTTCAATATACACCAGGCCAGTTCAATACAAGACCAATATACCCCAGGCCAGTTCAATATACACCAGGCCAGTTCAATATACACCAGGCCAGTTCAATACAAGACCAATATACCCCAGGCCAGTTCAATACAAGACCAATATACCCCTGGCCAGTTCAATACAAGACCAATATACACCAGGCCAGTTCAATGCAAGACCAATATACACCAGGCCAGTTCAATACCAGACCAATATACACCAGGCCAGTTCAATACAAGACCAATATACACCAGGCCAGTTCAACACAAGACCAATATACACCAGGCCAGTTCAATACAAGACCAATATACACCAGGCCAGTTCAACACAAGACCAATATACACCAGGCCAGTTCAATACAAGACCAATATACACCAGGCCAGTTCAATACAAGACCAATATACACCAGGCCAGTTCAACACAAGACCAATATACACCAGGCCAGTTCAATACAAGACCAATATACACCAGGCCAGTTCAATACAAGACCAATATACACCAGGCCAGTTCAACACAAGACCAATATACACCAGGCCAGTTCAATACAAGACCAATATACACCAGGCCAGTTCAATACAAGACCAATATACACCAGGCCAGTTCAATACAAGACCAATATACACCAGGCCAGTTCAATACAAGACCAATATACACCAGGCCAGTTCAATACAAGACCAATATACACCAGGCCAGTTCAATACAAGACCAATATACACCAGGCCAGTTCAATACAAGACCAGTATACACCAGGCCATACAAGACCAATATACACCAGGCCAGTTCAATACAAGACCAATATACACCAGGCCAGTTCAATACAAGACCAATATACACCAGGCCAGTTCAATACAAGACCAATATACCCCAGGCCAGTTCAATACAAGACCAATATACACCAGGCCAGTTCAATACAAGACCAATATACACCAGGCCAGTTCAATACAAGACCAATATACACCAGGCCAGTTCAATACAAGACCAATATACACCAGGCCAGTTCAATACAAGACCAATATACACCAGGCCAGTTCAATACAAGACCAATATACACCAGGCCAGTTCAATACAAGACCAATATACACCAGGCCAGTTCAATACCAGACCAATATACACCAGGCCAGTTCAATACAAGACCAATATACACCAGGCCAGTTCAATACAAGACCAATATACACCAGGCCAGTTCAATACAAGACCAATATACACCAGGCCAGTTCAATACAAGACCAATATACACCAGGCCAGTTCAATACAAGACCAATATACACCAGGCCAGTTCAATACAAGACCAACACAAGACCAATATACACCAGGCCAGTTCAATACAAGACCAATATACACCAGGCCAGTTCAATACAAGACCAATATACACCAGGCCAGTTCAATACAAGACCAATATACACCAGGCCAGTTCAACACAAGACCAATATACACCAGGCCAGTTCAATACAAGACCAATATACACCAGGCCAGTTCAATACAAGACCAATATACACCAGGCCAGTTCAATACAAGACCAATATACACCAGGCCAGTTCAATACAAGACCAATATACACCAGGCCAGTTCAATATACACCAGGCCAGTTCAATACAAGACCAATATACACCAGGCCAGTTCAATACAAGACCAATATACACCAGGCCAGTTCAATACAAGACCAATATACACCAGGCCAGTTCAATACAAGACCAATATACACCAGGCCAGTTCAATACAAGACCAATATACACCAGGCCAGTTCAATACAAGACCAATATACACCAGGCCAGTTCAATACAAGACCAATATACACCAGGCCAGTTCAATACAAGACCAATATACACCAGGCCAGTTCAATACAAGACCAATATACACCAGGCCAGTTCAGGCCAGTTACAAGACCAATATACACCAGGCCAGTTCAATACAAGACCAATATACACCAGGCCAGTTCAATACAAGACCAATATACACCAGGCCAGTTCAATACAAGACCAATATACACCAGGCCAGTTCAATACAAGACCAATATACACCAGGCCAGTTCAACCACAAGACCAATATACAAGACCAATATACACCAGGCCAGTTCAATACACCAGGCCACAAGACCAATATAGGCCAGTTCCAGGCCAGTTCAATACAAGACCAATATACACCAGGCCAGTTCAATACAAGACCAGGCCAGTTACAAGACCACCAGGCCAGTTCAATACAAGACCAATATACACCAGGCCAGTTCAATACAAGACCAATATACACCAGGCCAGTTCAATACAAGACCAATATACACCAGGCCAGTTCAATACAAGACCAGGCCATATACACCAGGCCAGTTCAATACAAGACCAATATACACCAGGCCAGTTCAATACAAGACCAATATACACCAGGCCAGTTCAATACAAGACCAATATACACCAGGCCAGTTCAATACAAGACCAATATACACCAGGCCAGTTCAATACAAGACCAATATACACCAGGCCAGTTATACAAGACCAATATACCAGGCCAGTTCAATACAAGACCAATATACACCAGGCCAGTTCAATACAAGACCAATATACACCAGGCCAGTTCAATACAAGACCAATATACACCAGGCCAGTTCAATACAAGACCAATATACACCAGGCCAGTTCAATACAAGACCAATATACACCAGGCCAGTTCAATACAAGACCAGGCCATATATACACCAGGCCAGTTCAATACAAGACCAATATACACCAGGCCAGTTCAATACAAGACCAATATACACCAGGCCAGTTCAATACAAGACCAATATACACCAGGCCAGTTCAATACAAGACCAATATACACCAGGCCAGTTCAATACAAGACCAATATACACCAGGCCAGTTCAATACAAGACCAATATACACCAGGCCAGTTCAATACAAGACCAATATACACCAGGCCAGTTCAATACAAGACCAATATACACCAGGCCAGTTCAATACAAGACCAATATACACCAGGCCAGTTCAACACAAGACCAATATACACCAGGCCAGTTCAATACAAGACCAATATACACCAGGCCAGTTCAATACAAGACCAATATACACCAGGCCAGTTCAATACAAGACCAATATACACCAGGCCAGTTCAATACAAGACCAATATACACCAGGCCAGTTCAATACAAGACCAATATACACCAGGCCAGTTCAATACAAGCCAGTTCAGGCCAGTACAAGACCAATATACACCAGGCCAGTTCAATACAAGACCAATATACACCAGGCCAGTTCAATACAAGACCAATATACACCAGGCCAGTTCAATACAAGACCAATATACACCAGGCCAGTTCAATACAAGACCAATATACACCAGGCCAGTTCAATACAAGACCAATATACACCAGGCCAGTTCAATACAAGACCAATATACACCAGGCCAGTTCAATACAAGACCAATATACACCAGGCCAGTTCAATACAAGACCAATATACCCCAGGCCAGTTCAATACAAGACCAATATACACCAGGCCAGTTCAATACAAGACCAATATACACCAGGCCAGTTCAATACAAGACCAATATACACCAGGCCAGTTCAATACAAGACCAATATACCCCAGGCCAGTTCAACACAAGACCAATATACACCAGGCCAGTTCAATACAAGACCAATATACACCAGGCCAGTTCAAAGACCAATATACACCAGGCCAGTTACAAGACCAATATACACCAGGCCAGTTCAATACAAGACCAATATACACCAGGCCAGTTCAATACAAGACCAATATACACCAGGCCAGTTCAATACAAGACCAATATACACCAGGCCAGTTCAATACAAGACCAATATACAATACAAGACCAATAACACCAGGCCAGTTCAATACAAGACCAATATACACCAGGCCAGTTCAACACAAGACCAATATACCCCAGGCCAGTTCAATACAAGACCAATATACCCCAGGCCAGTTCAATACAAGACCAATATACACCAGGCCAGTTCAATACAAGACCAATATACACCAGGCCAGTTCAATACAAGACCAATATACACCAGGCCAGTTCAATACAAGACCAATATACACCAGGCCAGTTCAATACAAGACCAATATACACCAGGCCAGTTCAATATACCCCTGGCCAGTTCAATACAAGACCAATATACACCAGGCCAGTTCAATACAAGACCAATATACCCCAGGCCAGTTCAATACAAGACCAATATACACCAGGCCAGTTCAATACAAGACCAATATACACCAGGCCAGTTCAATACACCACAAGCCAACCCCAGGCAAGACCAATATACACCAGGCCAGTTCAATACAAGACCAATATACACCAGGCCAGTTCAATACAAGACCAATATACACCAGGCCAGTTCAATACAAGACCAATATACACCAGGCCAGTTCAACACAAGACCAATATACACCAGGCCAGTTCAACACAAGACCAATATACACCAGGCCAGTTCAATACAAGACCAATATACACCAGGCCAGTTCAATACAAGACCAATATACACCAGGCCAGTTCAACACAAGACCAATATACCCAGGCCAGTTCAAACACAAGACCAATATACACCAGGCCAGTTCAATACAAGACCAATATACACCAGGCCAGTTCAATACAAGACCAATATACACCAGGCCAGTTCAACACAAGACCAATATACACCAGGCCAGTTCAATACAAGACCATATACACCAGGCCAGTTCAATACAAGACCAATATACACCAGGCCAGTTCAATACAAGACCAATATACACCAGGCCAGTTCAATACCAAGACAAGACCAATATACACCAGGCCAGTTCAATACAAGACCAATATACACCAGGCCAGTTCAATACAAGACCAATATACACCAGGCCAGTTCAATACAAGACCAATATACACCAGGCCAGTTCAGGCCAGTTCAATACAAGACCATATATACCCCAGGCCAGTTCAATACAAGACCAATATACACCAGGCCAGTTCAATACAAGACCAATATACCCCAGGCCAGTTCAATACAAGACCAATATACACCAGGCCAGTTCAATACAAGACCAATATACACCAGGCCAGTTCAATACAAGACCAATATACACCAGGCCAGTTCAATACAAGACCAATATACCCCAGGCCAGTTCAACACAAGACCAATATACACCAGGCCAGTTCAATACAAGACCAATATACACCAGGCCAGTTCAATACAAGACCAATATACCCCAGGCCAGTTCAATACAAGACCAATATACACCAGGCCAGTTCAATACAAGACCAATATACACCAGGCCAGTTCAATACAAGACCAGGCCAGTTCAATACAAGACCAATATACACCAGGCCAGTTCAATACAAGACCAATATACACCAGGCCAGTTCAATACAAGACCAATATACACCAGGCCAGTTCAATACAAGACCAATATACACCAGGCCAGTTCAATACAAGACCAATATACACCAGGCCAGTTCAATACAAGACCAATATACACCAGGCCAGTTCAATACAAGACCAATATACACCAGGCCAGTTCAATACAAGACCAATATACACCAGGCCAGTTCAATACAAGACCAATATACACCAGGCCAGTTCAATACAAGACCAATATACACCAGGCCAGTTCAATACAAGACCAATATACACCAGGCCAGTTCAATACAAGACCAATATACACCAGGCCAGTTCAACACAAGACCAATATACACCAGGCCAGTTCAATACAAGACCAATATACCTCAAACCAGGCCAGTTCAATACAAGACCAATATACACCAGGCCAGTTCAATACAAGACCAATATACACCAGGCCAGTTCAATACAAGACCAATATACACCAGGCCAGTTCAATAGTTCAATACAAGACCAATATACACCAGGCCAGTTCAATACAAGACCAATATACACCAGGCCAGTTCAATACAAGACCAATATACACCAGGCCAGTTCAATACAAGACCAATATACACCAGGCCAGTTCAATACAAGACCAATATACACCAGGCCAGTTCAATACAAGACCAATATACACCAGGCCAGTTCAATACAAGACCAATATACACCAGGCCAGTTCAATACAAGACCAATATACACCAGGCCAGTTCAATACAAGACCAATATACACCAGGCCAGTTCAACACAAGACCAATATACACCAGGCCAGTTCAATACAAGACCAATATACACCAGGCCAGTTCAATACAAGACCAATATACACCAGGCCAGTTCAATACAAGACCAATATACACCAGGCCAGTTCAACACAAGACCAATATACACCAGGCCAGTTCAACACAAGACCAATATACACCAGGCCAGTTCAATACAAGACCAATATACACCAGGCCAGTTCAATACAAGACCAATATACACCAGGCCAGTTCAATACAAGACCAATATACACCAGGCCAGTTCAATACAAGACCAATATACACCAGGCCAGTTCAATACAAGACCAATATACACCAGGCCAGTTCAATACAAGACCAATATACACCAGGCCAGTTCAATACAAGACCAATATACACCAGGCCAGTTCAACACAAGACCAATATACACCAGGCCAGTTCAACACAAGACCAATATACACCAGGCCAGTTCAATACAAGACCAATATACACCAGGCCAGTTCAATACAAGACCAATATACACCAGGCCAGTTCAATACAAGACCAATATACACCAGGCCAGTTCAATACAAGACCAATATACACCAGGCCAGTTCAATACAAGACCAATATACCCCAGGCCAGTTCAATACAAGACCAATATACACCAGGCCAGTTCAATACAAGACCAATATACACCAGGCCAGTTCAACACAAGACCAATATACCCCAGGCCAGTTCAATACAAGACCAATATACACCAGGCCAGTTCAATACAAGACCAATATACACCAGGCCAGTTCAAGACCAATATACACCAGGCCAGTTCAACACAAGACCAATATACCCCAGGCCAGTTCAATACAAGACCAATATACACCAGGCCAGTTCAATACAAGACCAATATACACCAGGCCAGTTCAATACAAGACCAATATACACCAGGCCAGTTCAATACAAGACCAATATACACCAGGCCAGTTCAATACAAGACCAATATACACCAGGCCAGTTCAACACAAGACCAATATACACCAGGCCAGTTCAATGAAATTGTTGGTCCTGTGAAGGTATGAATTGATTGATTGATTGTTAATCATTTGAAGGTATGAATTGATTGATTCATTGATTATTGATCCTGTGAAGGTATGAGTTGATTCATTGATTGTTGATCCTGTGAAGGTATGAGTTGATTCATTGATTGTTGATCCTGTGAAGGTATGAGTTGATTCATTGATTATTGATCCTGTGAAGGTTTGAGTTGAGAATCATCATCTGGAACACCGAAGATGTGATTCTGGAGGACACTAACATCCTCACAGGAACACAGTCTAGTGACATCTACGTCAAAGGGTGAGTGGAGTGACAGTGGGGGGTTTCAAAACCAATCCAATATAAAGACAGACATTGATGATTATAGATTACATTCAGCTCATCCCTGAAGATCGGGCTTCTGAAAAGGACCTTGATGGACCTAAGGGCACACAGGTCTAGGGGCACACAGGTCTAGGGGCACACAGGTCTAGGGGCACACAGGTCTAGGGGCACACAGGTCTAGGGGCACACAGGTCAAGGGTGTCAGCACAGGTCTAGGAGCACACAGGTCTAGGGGCACACAGGTCTAGGGGCACACAGGTCTAGGGTGTCAGCAGAGGTCTAGGGGCACACAGGTCTAGGGGCACACAGGTCTAGGGGCACACAGGTCTAGGGGCACACAGGTCTAGGGGCACACAGGTCTAGGGTGTCAGCACAGGTCTAGGGGCACACAGGTCTAGGGGCACACAGGTCTAGGGGCACACAGGTCTAGGGCACACAGGTCTAGGGCACACAGGTCTAGGGGCACACAGGTCTAGGGTGTCAGCACAGGTCTAGGGGCACACAGGTCTAGGGGCACACAGGTCTAGGGCACACAGGTCTAGGGTGTCAGCACAGGTCTAGGGGCACACAGGTCTAGGGGCACACAGGTCTAGGGGCACACAGGTCTAGGGGCACACAGGTCTAGGGGCACACAGGTCTAGGGTGTCAACAAAGGTCTAGGGGCACAAAGGTCTAGGGGCACACAGGTCTAGGGGCACACAGGTCTAGGGTGTCAACACAGGTCTAGGGGCACACAGGTCTAGGGGCACACAGGTCTAGGGGCTCACAGGTCTAGGGTGTCAGCACAGGTCTAGGGGCACACGGGTCTAGGGCACACAGGTCTAGGGGCACACAGGTCTAGGGTGTCAGCACAGGTCTAGGGGCACACAGGTCTAGGGGCACACAGGTCTAGGGTGTCAGCACAGGTCTAGTGGCACACAGGTCTAGGGTACACAGGTCTAGGGCACACAGGTCTAGGGGCTCAGCACAGGTCTAGGGGCTCACAGGTCTAGGGGCACACAGGTCTAGGGGCACACAGGTCTAGGGTGTCAGCACAGGTCTAGGGTGTCAACACAGGTCTAGGGGCACAAAGGTCTAGGGGCACACAGGTCTAGGGTGTCAACACAGGTCTAGGGGCACACAGGTCTAGGGTGTCAACACAGGTCTAGGGGCACACAGGTCTAGGATGTCGAACAAAGGTCTAGGGGCACACAGGTCTAGGGTGTCAACACAGGTCTAGGGGCACACAGGTCTAGGGTGTCAACACAGGTCTAGGGGCACACAGGTCTAGGGTGTCAACACAGGTCTAGTGGCACACAGGTCTAGGGGCACAGGTCTAGGGGCACACAGGTCTAGGGTGTCAGCACAGGTCTAGTGGCACACAGGTCTAGCGGCACACAGGTCTAGGGGCACACAGGTCTAGGGCACACAGGTCTATAGGGTGTCACACAGGTCTAGGGGCACACAGGTCTAGGGGCACACAGGTCTAGGGTGTCAGCACAGGTCTAGGGGCACACAGGTCTAGGGGCACACAGGTCTAGGGTATCAGCACAGGTCTAGGAGCACACAGGTCTAGGGTATCAGCACAGGTCTAGGGCACACAGGTCTAGGGCACACAGGTCTAGGAGCACACAGGTCTAGGGTGTCAGCATAGGTCGAATCCGGCCTACTTTCACCACTGTCATCCTCTATATATTTCTCTACTGTCATCCTCTATCTTTCTCTACTGTCATCCTCTATATCTTTCTCTACTGTCATCCTCTATAGCTTTCTCCACTGTCATCCTCTATATATTTCTCTACTGTCATCCTCTATATATTTCTACTGTCATCCTCTATATCTTCCGCTACTGTCATCCTCTATATATCTTTCGCTACTGTCATCCTCTATATATCTTTCTCTACTGTCATCCTATATATATCTTTCTCTACTGTCATCCTCTATATATCTTTCTCTACTGTCATCCTCTATATATTTCTCTACTGTCATCCTCTATATCTTTCTCTACTGTCATCCTCTATATCTTCCGCTACTGTCATCCTCTATATATCTTTCGCTACTGTCATCATCTATATATCTTTCTCTACTGTCATCCTCTATATATCTTTCTCTACTGTCATCCTCTATATATCTTCTCGCTACTGTCATCATCTATATATCTTTCTCTACTGTCATTGTCTATATATATTTCTCTACTGTCATCCTCTATCTTTCTCCACTGTCATCCCCCTATCTTTCTCCACTGTCATCCTCTCTATCTTTCTCCACTGTCATCCTCTCTATCTTTCTCAACTGTCATCCTCTATATATTTCTCTCCTGTCATCCTCTATATATTACTCTACTGTCATCCTCTATATCTTTCTCTACTGCCATCCTCTATATTTCTCTACTGTCATCCTCTCTATCTTTCTCTACTGTCATCCTCTCTATCTTTCTCCACTGTCATCCTCTATATATTTCTCTACTGTCATCCTCTCTATCTTTCTCCACTGTCATCCTCTCTATCTTTCTCCACTGTCATCCTCTCTATCTTTCTCTACTGTCATCCTCTCTATCTTTCTCTACTGTCATCCTCTCTATCTTTCTCCACTGTCATCCTCTCTATATTTCTCTACTGCCATCCTCTATCTTTCTGTACTGTCATCCTCTACTGTCATCCTCTCTATCTTTCTCCACTGTCATCCTCTATATATTTCTCCACTGTCATCCTCTCTATCTTTCTCCACTGTCATCCTCTCTATCTGTCTACTGTCATCCTCTCTATCTTTCTCTACTGTCATCCTCTCTATCTTTCTCTACTGTCATCCTCTCTATCTTTCTCCACTGTCATCCTATCTTTCTCTACTGTCATCCTCTCTATCTGTCTACTGTCATCCTCTCTATCTTTCTCCACTGTCATCCTCTATATCTTTCTCTACTGTCATCCTCTCTATCTTTCTCTACTGTCATCCTCTCTATCTGTCTACTGTCATCCTCTATCTTTCTCCACTGTCATCCTCTCTATATTTCTCTACTGCCATCCTCTATCTTTCTGTACTGTCATCCTCTACTGTCATCCTCTCTATCTTTCTCCACTGTCATCCTCTCTATCTTTCTCTACTGTCATCCTCTCTATCTTTCTCCACTGTCATCCTCTCTATCTTTCTCCACTGTCATCCTCTCTATCTTTCTCCACTGTCATCCTCTCTATCTTTCTCCACTGTCATCCTCTATATATTTCTCTACTGTCATCCTCTCTATCTTTCTCCACTGTCATCCTCTACTGTCATCCTCTCTATCTTTCTCTACTGTCATCCTCTCTATCTTTCTCTACTGTCATCCTCTCTATCTTTCTCTACTGTCATCCTCTCTATTTTTTTCCACTGTCATCCTCTCTCACTCAATACGCTGAAAATGATATTTGTATAATTGTATACTTTTTTTCAGGTGGCTTAAGGGCTTTGAGGACGATCGGCAGGAGACTGATGTTCACTACAACTCTCTGACTGGGGAGGGAAACTTCAACTGGCGCCTGGTGTTCCCCTTTACCTACCTGCCTGCCGAGAAGGTGGTGGTAGTCAGTAAGAGGGGCAGCATCTTCTCCCTGGACAAGACAGAGCAGAAGCTACCGGCCATGTTGGTGATGCAGGTCTGGGACTTTGACAGGCTGTCGTCTGATGATTTCTTGGGTAAGAGAGAGAGAAAGAGACTCTGGTTTGACTCCTTTCCCTGGGCCGTAAAGGCAGTAGTCAATGGGAGGAAGGGGGACAGGTTTATTTCAATGATCACGATCAGGTATTGCTGATTAATCAGGGAAATCACATCCCAACCCCGTTAACACTGTACGAGTGAAACGAGAGTTAAGATGGACGTTTCTCTGTTCTCATACTTCCTGTACGAGTGAAACGAGAGTTAAGATGGACGTTTCTCTGTTCTCATACTTCCTGTACGAGTGAAACGAGGGTTAAGATGGACGTTTCTCCAATCTCATACTTCCTGTACGAGTGAAACGAGAGTTAAGATGGACGTTTCTCCAATCTCATACTTCCTGTACGAGTGAAACGAGAGTTAAGATGGACGTTTCTCTGTTCTCATACTTCCTGTACGAGTGAAACGAGGGTTAAGATGGACGTTTCTCCAATCTCATACTTCCTGTACGAGTGAAACGAGAGTTAAGATGGACGTTTCTCCAATCTCATACTTCCTGTACGAGTGAAACGAGAGTTAAGATGGACGTTTCTCCAATCTCATACTTCCTGTACGAGTGAAACGAGAGTTAAGATGGACGTTTCTCCAATCTCATACTTCCTGTACGAGTGAAACGAGGGTTAAGATGGACGTTTCTCCTATCTCATACTTCCTGTACTTCTGAGTGAAACGAGAGTTAAGATGGACGTTTCTCCAATCTCATACTTCCTGTACGAGTGAAACGAGGGTTAAGATGGACGTTTCTCCAATCTCATACTTCCTGTACGAGTGAAACGAGAGTTAAGATGGACGTTTCTCCAATCTCATACTTCCTGTACGAGTGAAACGAGAGTTAAGATGGACGTTTCTCCAATCTCATACTTCCTGTACGAGTGAAACGAGAGTTAAGATGGACGTTTCTCCTATCTCATACTTCCTGTACGAGTGAAACGAGAGTTAAGATGGACGTTTCTCTGTTCTCATACTTCCTGTACGAGTGAAACGAGAGTTAAGATGGACGTTTCTCCTATCTCATACTTCCTGTACGAGTGAAACGAGAGTTAAGATGGACGTGTCTCTGTTCTCATACTTCCTGTACGAGTGAAACGAGAGTTAAGATGGACGTTTCTCCAATCTCATACTTCCTGTACGAGTGAAACGAGAGTTAAGATGGACGTTTCTCCTATCTCATACTTCCGGTACGAGTGAAACGAGAGTTAAGATGGACGTTTCTCCTATCTCATACTTCCTGTACGAGTGAAACGAGAGTTAAGATGGACGTTTCTCCTATCTCATACTTCCTGTACGAGTGAAACGAGAGTTAAGATGGACGTTTCTCCAATCTCATACTTCCTGTACGAGTGAAACGAGAGTTAAGATGAACGTTTCTCCTATCTCATACTTCCTGTACGAGTGAAACGAGAGTTAAGATGGACGTTTCTCCAATCTCATACTTCCTGTACGAGTGAAACGAGAGTTAAGATGGACGTTTCTCCTATCTCAATACTTCCTGTACGAGTGAAACGAGAGTTAAGATGGACGTGTCTCTGTTCTCATACTTCCTGTACGAGTGAAACGAGAGTTAAGATGGACGTTTCTCCAATCTCATACTTCCTGTACGAGTGAAACGAGGGTTAAGATGGACGTTTCTCCTATCTCAATACTTCCTGTACGAGTGAAATGAGAGTTAAGATGGACGTTTCTCCAATCTCATACTTCCTGTACGAGTGAAACGAGAGTTAAGATGGACGTTTCTCCTATCTCATACTTCCGGTACGAGTGAAACGAGAGTTAAGATGGACGTTTCTCCTATCTCATACTTCCTGTACGAGTGAAACGAGAGTTAAGATGGACGTTTCTCCTATCTCATACTTCCTGTACGAGTGAAACGAGAGTTAAGATGGACGTTTCTCCAATCTCATACTTCCTGTACGAGTGAAACGAGAGTTAAGATGAACGTTTCTCCTATCTCATACTTCCTGTACGAGTGAAACGAGAGTTAAGATGGACGTTTCTCCAATCTCATACTTCCTGTACGAGTGAAACGAGAGTTAAGATGGACGTTTCTCCTATCTCAATACTTCCTGTACGAGTGAAACGAGAGTTAAGATGGACGTTTCTCCAATCTCATACTTCCTGTACGAGTGAAACGAGAGTTAAGATGGACGTTTCTCCAATCTCATACTTCCTGTACGAGTGAAACGAGAGTTAAGATGGACGTTTCTCCTATCTCATACTTCCGGTACGAGTGAAACGAGAGTTAAGATGGACGTTTCTCCTATCTCATACTTCCTGTACGAGTGAAACGAGAGTTAAGATGGACGTTTCTCCAATCTCATACTTCCTGTACGAGTGAAACGAGAGTTAAGATGAACGTTTCTCCTATCTCATACTTCCTGTACGAGTGAAACGAGAGTTAAGATGGACGTTTCTCCAATCTCATACTTCCTGTACGAGTGAAACGAGAGTTAAGATGGACGTTTCTCCAATCTCATACTTCCTGTACGAGTGAAACGAGAGTTAAGATGGACGTTTCTCCTATCTCATACTTCCTGTACGAGTGAAACGAGAGTTAAGATGGACGTTTCTCCTATCTCATACTTCCTGTACGAGTGAAACGAGAGTTAAGATGGACGTTTCTCTGTTCTCATACTTCCTGTACGAGTGAAACGAGAGTTAAGATGGACGTTTCTCCTATCTCATACTTCCGGTACGAGTGAAACGAGAGTTAAGATGGACGTGTCTCTGTTCTCATACTTCCTGTACGAGTGAAACGAGAGTTAAGATGGACGTGTCTCTGTTCTCATACTTCCTGTACGAGTGAAACGAGAGTTAAGATGGACGTGTCTCTGTTCTCATACTTCCTGTACGAGTGAAACGAGAGTTAAGATGGATGTTTCTCCAATGTCATACTTCCTGTACGAGTGAAACGAGAGTTAAGATGGACGTGTCTCTGTTCTCATACTTCCTGTACGAGTGAAACGAGAGTTAAGATGGACGTGTCTCTGTTCTCATACTTCCTGTACGAGTGAAACGAGAGTTAAGATGAACGTTTCTCCAATCTCATACTTCCTGTACGAGTGAAACGAGAGTTAAGATGGACGTTTCTCCAATCTCATACTTCCTGTACGAGTGAAACGAGAGTTAAGATGGACGTTTCTCCAATCTCAATACTTCCTGTACGAGTGAAACGAGAGTTAAGATGGACGTTTCTCCAATCTCATACTTCCTGTACGAGTGAAACGAGAGTTAAGATGGATGTTTCTCCAATGTCATACTTCCTGTACGAGTGAAACGAGAGTTAAGATGGACGTGTCTCTGTTCTCATACTTCCTGTACGAGTGAAACGAGAGTTAAGATGGACGTGTCTCTGTTCTCATACTTCCTGTACGAGTGAAACGAGAGTTAAGATGGACGTTTCTCCAATCTCATACTTCCTGTACGAGTGAAACGAGAGTTAAGATGGACGTTTCTCCTATCTCAATACTTCCTGTACGAGTGAAACGAGAGTTAAGATGGACGTTTCTCCAATCTCATACTTCCTGTACGAGTGAAACGAGAGTTAAGATGGACGTTTCTCCAATCTCATACTTCCTGTACGAGTGAAACGAGAGTTAAGATGGACGTTTCTCCTATCTCATACTTCCTGTACGAGTGAAACGAGAGTTAAGATGGACGTTTCTCCTATCTCATACTTCCTGTACGAGTGAAACGAGAGTTAAGATGGACGTTTCTCCAATCTCATACTTCCTGTACGAGTGAAACGAGAGTTAAGATGAACGTTTCTCCTATCTCATACTTCCTGTACGAGTGAAACGAGAGTTAAGATGGACGTTTCTCCAATCTCATACTTCCTGTACGAGTGAAACGAGAGTTAAGATGGACGTTTCTCCAATCTCATACTTCCTGTACGAGTGAAACGAGAGTTAAGATGGACGTTTCTCCTATCTCATACTTCCTGTACGAGTGAAACGAGAGTTAAGATGGACGTTTCTCTGTTCTCATACTTCCTGTACGAGTGAAACGAGAGTTAAGATGGACGTTTCTCCTATCTCATACTTCCGATGCGAGTGAAACGAGAGTTAAGATGGACGTGTCTCTGTTCTCATACTTCCTGTACGAGTGAAACGAGAGTTAAGATGGACGTGTCTCTGTTCTCATACTTCCTGTACGAGTGAAACGAGAGTTAAGATGGACGTGTCTCTGTTCTCATACTTCCTGTACGAGTGAAACGAGAGTTAAGATGGATGTTTCTCCAATGTCATACTTCCTGTACGAGTGAAACGAGAGTTAAGATGGACGTGTCTCTGTTCTCATACTTCCTGTACGAGTGAAACGAGAGTTAAGATGGACGTGTCTCTGTTCTCATACTTCCTGTACGAGTGAAACGAGAGTTAAGATGGACGTTTCTCCTATCTCATACTTCCTGTACGAGTGAAACGAGAGTTAAGATGGACGTTTCTCCAATCTCATACTTCCTGTACGAGTGAAACGAGAGTTAAGATGGACGTTTCTCCTATCTCAATACTTCCTGTACGAGTGAAACGAGAGTTAAGATGGACGTTTCTCTGTTCTCATACTTCCTGTACGAGTGAAACGAGAGTTAAGATGGACGTTTCTCCTATCTCATACTTCCGGTACGAGTGAAACGAGAGTTAAGATGGACGTGTCTCTGTTCTCATACTTCCTGTACGAGTGAAACGAGAGTTAAGATGGACGTGTCTCTGTTCTCATACTTCCTGTACGAGTGAAACGAGAGTTAAGATGGACGTGTCTCTGTTCTCATACTTCCTGTACGAGTGAAACGAGAGTTAAGATGGACGTTTCTCCAATCTAATACTTCCTGTACGAGTGAAACGAGAGTTAAGATGGACGTTTCTCTGTTCTCATACTTCCTGTACGAGTGAAACGAGAGTTAAGATGGACGTTTCTCTGTTCTCATACTTCCTGTACGAGTGAAACGAGAGTTAAGATGGACGTTTCTCCTATCTCATACTTCCTGTACGAGTGAAACGAGAGTTAAGATGGACGTTTCTCCAATCTCATACTTCCTGTACGAGTGAAACGAGAGTTAAGATGGACGTTTCTCCTATCTCATACTTCCTGTACGAGTGAAACGAGAGTTAAGATGGACGTTTCTCCAATCTCATACTTCCTGTACGAGTGAAACGAGAGTTAAGATGGACGTTTCTCCTATCTCATACTTCCGTACGAGTGAAACGAGAGTTAAGATGGACGTTTCTCCTATCTCATACTTCCTGTACGAGTGAAACGAGAGTTAAGATGGACGTTTCTCCAATCTCATACTTCCTGTACGAGTGAAACGAGAGTTAAGATGAACGTTTCTCCTATCTCATACTTCCTGTACGAGTGAAACGAGAGTTAAGATGGACGTTTCTCTGTTCTCATACTTCCTGTACGAGTGAAACGAGAGTTAAGATGGACGTTTCTCCTATCTCATACTTCCGGTACGAGTGAAACGAGAGTTAAGATGGACGTGTCTCTGTTCTCATACTTCCTGTACGAGTGAAACGAGAGTTAAGATGGACGTGTCTCTGTTCTCATACTTCCTGTACGAGTGAAACGAGAGTTAAGATGGACGTGTCTCTGTTCTCATACTTCCTGTACGAGTGAAACGAGAGTTAAGATGGATGTTTCTCCAATGTCATACTTCCTGTACGAGTGAAACGAGAGTTAAGATGGACGTGTCTCTGTTCTCATACTTCCTGTACGAGTGAAACGAGAGTTAAGATGGACGTGTCTCTGTTCTCATACTTCCTGTACGAGTGAAACGAGAGTTAAGATGAACGTTTCTCCTATCTCATACTTCCTGTACGAGTGAAACGAGAGTTAAGATGGACGTTTCTCCAATCTCATACTTCCTGTACGAGTGAAACGAGAGTTAAGATGGACGTTTCTCCTATCTCAATACTTCCTGTACGAGTGAAACGAGAGTTAAGATGGACGTTTCTCCAATCTCATACTTCCTGTACGAGTGAAACGAGAGTTAAGATGGACGTTTCTCCAATCTCATACTTCCTGTACGAGTGAAACGAGAGTTAAGATGGACGTTTCTCCTATCTCATACTTCCGATGTACGAGTGAAACGAGAGTTAAGATGGACGTTTCTCCTATCTCATACTTCCTGTACGAGTGAAACGAGAGTTAAGATGGACGTTTCTCCAATCTCATACTTCCTGTACGAGTGAAACGAGAGTTAAGATGAACGTTTCTCCTATCTCATACTTCCTGTACGAGTGAAACGAGAGTTAAGATGGACGTTTCTCCAATCTCATACTTCCTGTACGAGTGAAACGAGAGTTAAGATGGACGTTTCTCCTATCTCATACTTCCTGTACGAGTGAAACGAGAGTTAAGATGGACGTTTCTCCTATCTCATACTTCCGGTACGAGTGAAACGAGAGTTAAGATGGACGTGTCTCTGTTCTCATACTTCCTGTACGAGTGAAACGAGAGTTAAGATGGACGTGTCTCTGTTCTCATACTTCCTGTACGAGTGAAACGAGAGTTAAGATGGACGTGTCTCTGTTCTCATACTTCCTGTACGAGTGAAACGAGAGTTAAGATGGACGTTTCTCTGTTCTCATACTTCCTGTACGAGTGAAACGAGAGTTAAGATGGATGTTTCTCCAATGTCATACTTCCTGTACGAGTGAAACGAGAGTTAAGATGGACGTGTCTCTGTTCTCATACTTCCTGTACGAGTGAAACGAGAGTTAAGATGGACGTGTCTCTGTTCTCATACTTCCTGTACGAGTGAAACGAGAGTTAAGATGGACGTTTCTCCTATCTCATACTTCCTGTACGAGTGAAACGAGAGTTAAGATGGACGTTTCTCCAATCTCATACTTCCTGTACGAGTGAAACGAGAGTTAAGATGGACGTTTCTCCTATCTCAATACTTCCTGTACGAGTGAAACGAGAGTTAAGATGGACGTTTCTCCAATCTCATACTTCCTGTACGAGTGAAACGAGAGTTAAGATGGACGTTTCTCCAATCTCATACTTCCTGTACGAGTGAAACGAGAGTTAAGATGGACGTTTCTCCTATCTCATACTTCCGGTACGAGTGAAACGAGAGTTAAGATGGACGTTTCTCCTATCTCATACTTCCTGTACGAGTGAAACGAGAGTTAAGATGGACGTTTCTCCAATCTCATACTTCCTGTACGAGTGAAACGAGAGTTAAGATGAACGTTTCTCCTATCTCATACTTCCTGTACGAGTGAAACGAGAGTTAAGATGGACGTTTCTCCAATCTCATACTTCCTGTACGAGTGAAACGAGAGTTAAGATGGACGTTTCTCTGTTCTCATACTTCCTGTACGAGTGAAACGAGAGTTAAGATGGACGTTTCTCCTATCTCATACTTCCTGTACGAGTGAAACGAGAGTTAAGATGGACGTTTCTCCTATCTCATACTTCCTGTACGAGTGAAACGAGAGTTAAGATGGACGTGTCTCTGTTCTCATACTTCCTGTACGAGTGAAACGAGAGTTAAGATGGACGTTTCTCCTATCTCATACTTCCTGTACGAGTGAAACGAGAGTTAAGATGGACGTGTCTCTGTTCTCATACTTCCTGTACGAGTGAAACGAGAGTTAAGATGGACGTTTCTCTGTTCTCATACTTCCTGTACGAGTGAAACGAGAGTTAAGATGGACGTGTCTCTGTTCTCATACTTCCTGTACGAGTGAAACGAGAGTTAAGATGGACGTTTCTCCGATCTCATACTTCCTGTACGAGTGAAACGAGAGTTAAGATGGACGTGTCTCTGTTCTCATACTTCCTGTACGAGTGAAACGAGGGTTAAGATGGACGTGTCTCTGTTCTCAGGTACAGTAGAGCTGAACTTACATGGGTTTCCTCGCGGGGCCAAGTCAGCCAAGGCCTGCAAGATGGACATGCTGATGGACAGCATTGAGACGATCTCCATCTTCCAACAGAAGAGGTCCAGGGGCTGGTGGCCCTTTGTCAAGGCCGGGGAACTCACGGTACCAATACCATTCAACACCGTTACTCTGATGGCAACGAGGCTGCTTGCCCTAATGGCTACCCTATTATATAGTGCACCACATTTTGACCAGAACCCAATGGGGTCTAGTATGTGTCGTGTGGGACGCAGACAAACTCACAAATCAACCTGTAGCCCCCCTTTAACCCCCCTCCCTAATATGATGACAATTTCACCTAGCAAAGGACAAGACAAGAGCTTCCACCAAATTGCTTACAACTATCCAACTAACTAAAATGTGTGTCTACTGTCTAGGAGGTAGGGGCTAGGGGTTGTCTACTGTCTAGGGGCTAGGGGTTGTCTACTGTCTAGGAGGAAGGGGCTAGGGGTTGTCTACTGTCTAGGAGGAAGGGGCTAGGGGTTGTCTACTGTCTAGGAGGAAGGGGCTAGGGGTTGTCTACTGTCTAGGAGGAAGGGGCTAGGGGTTGTGTCTACTGTCTAGGAGGAAGGGGCTAGGGGTTGTCTACTGTCTAGGAGGAAGGGGCTAGGGGTTGTCTACTGTCTAGGAGGAAGGGGCTAGGGGTTGTGTCTACTGTCTAGGAGGAAGGGGCTAGGGGTTGTGTCTACTGTCTAGGAGGAAGGGGCTAGGGGTTGTCTACTGTCTAGGAGGAAGGGGCTAGGGGTTGTGTCTACTGTCTAGGAGGAAGGGGCTAGGGGTTGTGTCTGTCTAGGAGGAAGGGGCTAGGGGTTGTCTACTGTCTAGGAGGTACGGGCTAGGGGTTGTGTCTGTCTAGGAGGAAGGGGCTAGGGGTTGTCTACTGTCTAGGAGGAAGGGGCTAGGGGTTGTCTACTGTCTAGGAGGAAGGGGCTAGGGGTTGTGTCTACTGTCTAGGAGGAAGGGGCTAGGGGTTGTGTCTACTGTCTAGGAGGAAGGGGCTAGGGGTTGTGTCTACTGTCTAGGAGGAAGGGGCTAGGGGTTGTGTCTACTGTCTAGGAGGAAGGGGCTAGGGGTTGTGTCTACTGTCTATGAGGAAGGGGCTAGGGGTTGTCTACTGTCTAGGAGGAAGTGGCTAGGGGTTGTGTCTGTCTAGGAGGAAGGGGCTAGGGGTTGTCTACTGTCTAGGAGGTAGGGGCTAGGGGTTGTCTACTGTCTAGGAGGTAGGGGCTAGGAGTTGTGTCTGTCTAGGAGGAAGGGGCTAGGGGTTGTCTACTGTCTAGGAGGTAGGGGCTAGGGGTTGTCTACTGTCTAGGAGGTAGGGGCTAGGAGTTGTGTCTGTCTAGGAGGAAGGGGCTAGGGGTTGTGTCTGTCTAGGAGGAAGGGGCTAGGGGTTGTCTACTGTCTAGGAGGTAGGGGCTAGTGGTTGTGTCTACTGTCTAGGAGGTAGGGGCTAGGTTGTGTCTAGGAGGAAGGGGCTAGGGGTTGTCTACTGTCTAGGAGGTAGGGGCTAGGGGTTGTCTACTGTCTAGGGGCTAGGGGTTGTCTGCTGTCTAGGAGGAAGGGGCTAGGGGTTGTCTACTGTCTAGGAGGAAGGGGCTAGGGGTTGTGTCTACTGTCTAGGAGGAAGGGGCTAGGGGTTGTGTCTGCTGTCTAGGAGGAAGGGGCTAGGGGTTGTCTACTGTCTAGGAGGAAGGGGCTAGGGGTTGTGTCTACTGTCTAGGAGGTAGGGGCTAGGTTGTGTCTAGGAGGAAGGGGCTAGGGGTTGTCTACTGTCTAGGAGGAAGGGGCTAGGGGTTGTCTACTGTCTAGGAGGTAGGGGCTAGTGGTTGTGTCTACTGTCTAGGAGGTAGGGGCTAGGTTGTGTCTAGGAGGAGGGGAAGGGGCTGTCTAGGAGGAAGGGGTTGTGTCTACTGTCTAGGAGGAAGGGGCTAGGGGTTGTCTACTGTCTAGGAGGAAGGGGCTAGGGGTTGTCTACTGTCTAGGAGGAAGGGGCTAGGGGTTGTCTACTGTCTAGGAGGAAGGGGCTAGGGGTTGTCTACTGTCTAGGAGGAAGGGGCTAGGGGTTGTCTACTGTCTAGGAGGAAGGGGCTAGGGGTTGTGTCTACTGTCTAGGAGGAAGGGGCTAGGGGTTGTGTCTACTGTCTAGGAGGAAGGGGCTAGGGGTTGTGTCTACTGTCTAGGAGGAAGGGGCTAGGGGTTGTCTACTGTCTAGGAGGAAGGGGCTAGGGGTTGTGTCTACTGTCTAGGAGGAAGGGGCTAGGGGTTGTCTACTGTCTAGGAGGAAGGGGCTAGGGGTTGTCTACTGTCTAGGAGGAAGTGGCTAGGGGTTGTGTCTGTCTAGGAGGAAGGGGCTAGGGGTTGTCTACTGTCTAGGAGGTAGGGGCTAGGGGTTGTCTACTGTCTAGGAGGTAGGGGCTAGGAGTTGTGTCTGTCTAGGAGGAAGGGCCTAGGGGTTGTCTACTGTCTAGGAGGAAGGGGCTAGGGGTTGTGTCTACTGTCTAGGAGGAAGGGGCTAGGGGTTGTCTACTGTCTAGGAGGAAGGGGCTAGGGGTTGTGTCTACTGTCTAGGAGGAAGGGGCTTAGGGGTTGTGTCTACTGTCTAGGAGGAAGGGGCTAGGGGTTGTGTCTACTGTCTAGGAGGAAGGGGCTAGGGGTTATCTACTGTCTAGGAGGTAGGGGCTAGGGGTTGTCTACTGTCTAGGAGGTAGGGGCTAGGGGTTGTGTCTACTGTCTAGGAGGTAGGGGCTCGGTTGTGTCTAGGAGGAAGGGGCTAGGGGTTGTGTCTGTCTAGGAGGAAGGGGCTAGGGGTTGTCTACTGTCTAGAAGGTAGGGGCTAGTGGTTGTGTCTACTGTCTAGGAGGTAGGGGCTAGGTTGTGTCTAGGAGGAAGGGGCTAGGGGTTGTGTCTACTGTCTAGGAGGAAGGGGCTAGGGGTTGTCTACTGTCTAGGAGGAAGGGGCTAGGGTTTGTCTACTGTCTAGGAGGAAGGGGCTAGGGGTTGTGTCTACTGTCTAGGAGGTAGGGGCTAGGGGTTGTCTACTGTCTAGGAGGTAGGGGCTAGGAGTTGTGTCTGTCTAGGAGGAAGGGGCTAGGGCTTGTCTACTGTCTAGGAGGTAGGGGCTAGGAGTTGTGTCTGTCTAGGAGGAAGGGGCTAGGGGTTGTGTCTGTCTAGGAAGAAGGGGCTAGGGGTTGTCTACTGTCTAGGAGGTAGGGGCTAGTGGTTGTGTCTACTGTCTAGGAGGTAGGGGCTAGGTTGTGTCTAGGAGGAAGGGGCTAGGGGTTGTGTCTACTGTCTAGGAGGAAGGGGCTAGGGGTTGTCTACTGTCTAGGAGGAAGGGGCTAGGGGTTGTGTCTACTGTCTAGGAGGAAGGGGCTTAGGGGTTGTGTCTACTGTCTAGGAGGAAGGGGCTAGGGGTTGTGTCTACTGTTTAGGAGGAAGGGGCTAGGGGTTATCTACTGTCTAGGAGGTAGGGGCTAGGGGTTGTCTACTGTCTAGGAGGTAGGGGCTAGGGGTTGTGCCTACTGTCTAGGAGGTAGGGGCTCGGTTGTGTCTAGGAGGTAGGGGCTAGGTTGTGTCTAGGAGGAAGGGGCTAGGGGTTGTCTACTGTCTAGGAGGTAGGGGCTAGTGGTTGTGTCTACTGTCTAGGAGGTAGGGGCTAGGTTGTGTCTAGGAGGAAGGGGCTAGGGGTTGTCTACTGTCTAGGAGGAAGGGGCTATGGGTTGTCTACTGTCTAGGAGGTAGGGGCTATGGGTTGTCTACTGTCTAGGGGCTAGGGGTTGTGTCTGCTGTCTAGGAGGAAGGGGCTAGGGGTTGTCTACTGTTTAGGAGGAAGGGGCTAGGGGTTGTGTCTGCTGTCTAGGAGGAAGGGGCTAGGGGTTGTCTACTGTCTAGGAGGAAGGGGCTAGGGGTTGTGTCTACTGTCTAGGAGGAAGGGGCTAGGGGTTGTGTCTACTGTCTAGGAGGAAGGGGCTAGGGTTGTCTACTGTCTAGGAGGAAGGGGCTAGGGGTTGTCTACTGTCTAGGAGGAAGGGGCTAGGGGTTGTCTACTGTCTAGGAGGAAGGGGCTAGGGGTTGTCTACTGTCTAGGAGGAAGGGGCTAGGGGTTGTCTACTGTCTAGGAGGAAGGGGCTAGGGGTTGTCTACTGTCTAGGAGGAAGGGGCTAGGGGTTGTCTACTGTCTAGGAGGAAGGGGGTGATTTGAGATTCAGGGGCGGTAACATATTTTGGTTGTTGTCTCCAGGGGAAAGTAGAGGCGGAGTTCCACCTGGTGACATCAGAGGAGGCAGAGAAGAATCCGGTTGGTCGAGCCCGCAAGGAGCCTGAACCCCTGGAAAAACCCAAGTATGATCTGCATTTTTTTATTGGCTAATTACAAAAGGATTCTATCAACTCTATTCTTCTCTCTAGCCGTCCATACAAGTCCTCCTCCTGCTTCACGAACCCATTTAACTGCAGATCTAGGACCAGTTTTATAATTTAGCTCATAGTAAATAGGATTACATAGAGAGCGGGAGACCTGATCCTAGATTAGCAGCTCTACTCTGAGCCCTGTTTAAAGTGTTTTTCTCTCTCTCTCTCCCCTCTCTAGCCGGCCAGACACGTCATTCTCGTGGTTTGTGAACCCTTTTAAGTGCTTCTTCCACCTGATCTGGAGGAACTATAAGAAGTACATCATCATCGCTCTGGTCCTGCTCATCACAGCTCTGTTCATCGCCCTGCTGCTCTACACCCTGCCAGCAGCCATCTCACAGAAGATAGTCAATGGTTAACAAACTGCACTACCACAGCTGACTGACTAGCTGGCTGACTGACTGACTAGCTGGCTGACTAGCTGGCTGACTGACGAGCTGGCTGACTGACTGACTAGCTGACTGACTAGCTGGCTGACTGACTAGCTGGCTGACTAGCTGACTGACTGACTAGCTAAATGACTAGCTAAATGACTGACTAGCTGGCTGACTGACTAGCTGGCTGACTAGCTAAATGACTGACTAGCTGGCTGACTGACTAGCTGACTGACTGACTAGCTGGCTGACTAGCTGGCTGACTGACTAGCTAAATGACTAGCTAAATGACTGACTAGCTGGCTGACTGACTAGCCGGCTGACTGGCTGACTAGCTGGCTGACTGACTGACAGGTCGGCTGACTGGCTGACTAGCAGGCTGGCTGGCTCACTAGCTGGCTGACTGACTAGCTGTCTGGCTGACGAGCTAGCTGACTGACCAGCTGACTGACAGCTGGATCAAAATCAACCTACAGTCACTTCGATAATCTATCAAGCAGGGTCGGGACTGAATCTATAGAAATAGTCAGACGACTAACTCAGGAATTCATAATGATGTTGCAATATCAGAATAGCATATTATATATTAACATTTATTTAAATACAGTTGCAGAAAGAGTATAAATAACATTTTAGATTCAACAATATTGACAAAGTTTGCCCAAGGGGAAAAAAAAATTCAGTACAGTACCCTCCATGTTATTCAGTACAGTACCCTCCATGTTATTCAGTACAGTACCCTCCATGTTAATCAGTACAGTACCCTCCATGTTAATCAGTACAGTACCCTCCATGTTATTCAGTACAGTACCCTCCATGTTATTCAGTACAGTATCCTCCATGTTAATCAGTACAGTACCCTCCATGTTAATCAGTACAGTACCCTCCATGTTATTCAGTACAGTATCCTCCATGTTAATCAGTACAGTACCCTCCATGTTAATCAGTACAGTACCCTCCATGTTAATCAGTACAGTACCCTCCATGTTATTCAGTACAGTATCCTCCATGTTATTCAGTACAGTACCCTCCATGTTATTCAGTACAGTATCCTCCATGTTATTCAGTACAGTATCCTCCATGTTAATCAGTACAGTATCCTCCATGTTAATCAGTACAGTACCCTCCATGTTATTCAGTACAGTACCCTCCATGTTATTCAGTACAGTATCCTCCATGTTATTCAGTACAGTACCCTCCATGTTATTCAGTACAGTATCCTCCATGTTATTCAGTACAGTACCCTCCATGTTATTCAGTACAGTATCCTCCATGTTAATCAGTACAGTACCCTCCATGTTAATCAGTACAGTACCCTCCATGTTATTCAGTACAGTACCCTCCATGTTATTCAGTACAGTACCCTCCATGTTAATCAGTACAGTACCCTCCATGTTATTCAGTACAGTACCCTCCATGTTATTCAGTACAGTACCCTCCATGTTATTCAGTACAGTATCCTCCATGTTATTCAGTACAGTATCCTCCATGTTATTCAGTACAGTACCCTCCATGTTATTCAGTACAGTATCCTCCATGTTAATCAGTACAGTACCCTCCATGTTATTCAGTACAGTACCCTCCATGTTATTCAGTACAGTACCCTCCATGTTATTCAGTACAGTACCCTCCATGTTAATCAGTACAGTATCCTCCATGTTATTCAGTACAGTACCCTCCATGTTAATCAGTACAGTACCCTCCATGTTATTCAGTACAGTACCCTCCATGTTAATCAGTACAGTATCCTCCATGTTATTCAGTACAGTACCCTCCATGTTAATCAGTACATTACCCTCCATGTTATTCCATGTTATTCATAGACATGTAAGGATGGTCACTGTCTCTAGTTTAACATAAATAATGTACTTTAATAAAGAATTGTTGTACAAAAAAAAAACATTTTGGGGTTATTTTTTTGTTAGCAATTAAATAATTATTAAGCTGTTATACTGAAATAAAAGCACATTTAAATAGATTTGTCTTAGACAGTTAGATAATTATGTGTTCACACAATTCCATGTGAAATATCTCATGTTATTAAGCCAGAGGTCGTGTCCCATAAGTCAAAGTATTCCCTAGGAATAAGGACGGCAAAAAGGCCCTTGTCCAAAGTAGAGCACCACATAGATGCCTTACAATACTCAACAAAACAAGTGTCCTCTGATTGGATCTCCTGGTACTGGTAGAGTAGACCTGGTACCGTTGTTCTCCAGTAGAGTAGACCTGGTACCGTTGTTCTCCTGTAGAGTAGACCTGGTACTGTTGTTCTCCAGTAGAGTAGACCTGGTACCGTTGTTCTCCTGTAGAGTAGACCTGGTACCGTTGTTCTCCTGTAGAGTAGACCTGGTACCGTTGTTCTCCTGTAGAGTAGACCTGGTACCGTTGTTCTCCAGTAGAGTAGACCTGGTACTGTTGTTCTCCTGTAGAGTAGACCTGGTACCGTTGTTCTCCAGTAGAGTAGACCTGGTACTGTTGTTCTCCTGTAGAGTAGACCTGGTACCGTTGTTCTCCAGTAGAGTAGACCTGGTACTGTTGTTCTCCTGTAGAGTAGACCTGGTACTGTTGTTCTCCAGTAGAGTAGACCTGGTACTGTTGTTCTCCTGTAGAGTAGACCTGGTACTGTTGTTCTCCTGTAGAGTAGACCTGGTACCGTTATTGTCCTCCAGTAGAGTAGACCTGGTACCGTTGTTCTCCTGTAGAGTAGACCTGGTACTGTTGTTCTCCAGTAGAGTAGACCTGGTATCGTTGTTCTCCTGTAGAGTAGACCTGGTACTGTTGTTCTCCTGTAGAGTAGACCTGGTACTGTTGTTCTCCTGTAGAGTAGACCTGGTACTGTTGTTCTCCTGTAGAGTAGACCTGGTACTGTTGTTCTCCTGTAGAGTAGACCTGGTACTGTTGTTCTCCTGTAGAGTAGACCTGGTACCGTTGTTCTCCTGTAGAGTAGACCTGGTACTGTTGTTCTCCTGTAGAGTAGACCTGGTACCGTTGTTCTCCAGTAGAGTAGACCTGGCACTGTTGTTCTCCTGTAGAGTAGACCTGGTACTGTTGTTCTCCAGTAGAGTAGACCTGGTACTGTTGTTCTCCTGTAGAGTAGACCTGGTACTGTTGTTCTCCTGTAGAGTAGACCTGGTACTGTTGTTCTCCTGTAGAGTAGACCTGGTACCGTTGTTCTCCTGTAGAGTAGACCTGGTACTGTTGTTCTCCTGTAGAGTAGACCTGGTACTGTTGTTCTCCTGTAGAGTAGACCTGGTACTGTTGTTCTCCTGTAGAGTAGACCTGGTACTGTTGTTCTCCTGTAGAGTAGACCTGGTACCGTTGTTCTCCAGTAGAGTAGACCTGGTACTGTTGTTCTCCTGTAGAGTAGACCTGGTACTGTTGTTCTCCAGTAGAGTAGACCTGGTACTGTTGTTCTCCTGTAGAGTAGACCTGGTACTGTTGTTCTCCTGTAGAGTAGACCTGGTACTGTTGATCTCCTGTAGAGTAGACCTGGTATCGTTGTTCTCCTGTAGAGTAGACCTGGTACTGTTGTTCTCCTGTAGAGTAGACCTGGTACTGTTGTTCTCCTGTAGAGTAGACCTGGTACTGTTGTTCTCCTGTAGAGTAGACCTGGTACCGTTGTTCTCCTGTAGAGTAGACCTGGTACTGTTGTTCTCCTGTAGAGTAGACCTGGTACTGTTGTTCTCCTGTAGAGTAGACCTGGTACTGTTGTTCTCCTGTAGAGTAGACCTGGTACTGTTGTTCTCCTGTAGAGTAGACCTGGTACTGTTGTTCTCCTGTAGAGTAGACCTGGTACTGTTGTTCTCTTGTAGAGTAGACCTGGTACTGTTGTTCTCCTGTAGAGTAGACCTGGTACTGTTGTTCTCCTGTAGAGTAGACCTGGTACTGTTGATCTCCTGTTACTGGTAGAGCTCTGAGTCAGTCAGTGAGAGGCCCTGCTGTGAGGATGATATCATGACAGGCTCCACCATATTGTGTCCTCCATGTTGTCCCAGCATTAGAGAGGAGGAGTTGAACTGGTGAGGAGGGTAGTTAACGTTACCAGCCCCAGTCTCACAGTGACTTCTGTTGTACAAAAAACTGTTATTGTACTGCGATTGAGAGAGGGCAACACGGTTCCTCTGCGGAGTCTGAGTGGGGCCTGTGGTTTTGTGCTGTGTGTGTTGGCTAATCGGGCTATGATTCGCCAGCCCACTGTTCCCCTGACCCAGACCAGGTCCAGCCTGGTGTTGTGTCTGGCTCATCTGAGTCAGTTGGCAGGCCTGCAGCTTCCTCTTGGCTCTCCAGCGGGCCACTCTGAGCCGGGTCTTCTCCCGTCTCTCCTTCACCAGGTCAGCTAATAGAGGCTGGGGAAGGTTCTTCTCCATCTCCCTCCGACGGGTCTGGCTCCTCCTCCTCAGCTCAGTTCGTCTCATTTTAAACTCCTCGTACAGACTCAGGTCTTTGGGCCACGGACGGACCATCGGCCTGGGAGCAACTCCTCGTGCCATGGACATCACTGGCTGGGACAGCCCATCTTGAGAATGAAGGGGACAGACGACAAGTCATTAGTTCAGCTGTATAATATGTAGCCTGGTTCCAGATCTGTTTGTGCTGTCTGGCCAAGTCCTCTGGTAATACGATCATAGGACTTGGCTATACAACACAAAGAGATCTGGGACCAGGCTAGGTAACATTCCTACTGAACTGACACACAGTAACAACAACACAGCAGAACGTTACTCTACTCACATGTACAAGGGCTGGCTGAGCTGAACACTGTGTGCTCTGTTAATGTCCTCTGGCTCTGTGAGGAAAGGGAAGCTGTCCTCTCTCTCTGGCCCTGTGAGGGTACTGTCCTCTCTCTCTGGCCCTGTGAGGGTACTGTCCTGGGACAGTCCAGGAGGCTCCCCTGAGTGTGCCTGTCTAAAAGGTTGCCCTGGGAGTTGAGGACCTCAGCAGCCAGGTTGAACAGCAAACTCTCAACGTCCTCCGGTTCCTGCTTGATACAGATGATCTCCACCTCGGCCTCCTCCTCTTTCACCTGGAGCTGAGGCTGGGCACTCCCAGCAGCCATGGTGGCAAAGCAATCTGCTCCGTCAGTCCCGGGTGGGGAGAGGACCAGCTGGTCCCCAGGGTCTGTGCTGGTCTCTGGTGGCTGTGTAATGATGGTCCACTCAGCCTGACACTCTTCTTCCTCCTCCCTCCTCTGGCCCTCATCAGACACCTCGGGGTCCAGGGGGGCTGGGGGCTCCTCTGGGGGGGATAGAGAGGTAACATGGTGGTCAACCAACACAGGGAGAATATAGAGGGATATACTACGTCTCAGTCACTAGGACCGTACTGGGTCAGTCACTAGGGCCGTACTGGGTCAGTCACTAGGGCCGTACTGGGTCAGTCACTAGGGCCGTACTACGGGTCAGTCACTAGGGCCGTACTGGGTCAGTCACTAGGGCCGTACTGGGTCTCTCAGTCACTAGGGTCAGTCACTAGGGCCGTACTGGGTCTCAGTCACTAGGGTCACTCCGTCTCAGTCACTAGGGCAGCACTGGGTCAGTCACTACACCGTCACTCACCTCCCTGCTCAGTCACTAGGGTTAACTGGGTCAGTCACTATTAACGTACTGGGTCAGTCACATATTTAGGGTAATAATTATTAGTCACTATGGTGGATGAGCGCTGGGTCAGTCACTAGGGCCGTCCATCTCTGTACGTCTCAGTCACTAGGACCCGAGCTGGGTCAGTCACTAGGGCCTGTCCCAAATGGTCATTAATGCAGTATGGGCATATTGGGATACTGGGTCAGTAGTCACTGTAATGTTGTAAATATTATGTTGTCTAGTCACTAACCGTACTGGGTCAGTTGCACTGGGTCAGTCATCCTTTAGGTTTAGTTCATGGAAAATGGGTTTGTCACTAGGGTTACTGGATTAATCACCAGGGTTAATTGTACTGGGTCAGTCACTAGGGCCGTACTGGGTCAGTCACTAGGGCCGTTACTGGATTGTCAGTCATAGGGCAGCATTGGCTGTCAGTCACGTCAGTGAGGGCCGTACTGGGTCTCAGTCACTAGGGTAAATAAACACCTTTGCTCAGTCACTAGGGCCGTATCTTTTCAGTCACTAGGGCCAGTTTAGCCTTCTCAGTCACTAGGCCGTACTGGGTCTCAGTCACTAGGGCCGTACTACGTCTCAGTCACTAGGGCCGTACTACGTCTCAGTCACTAGGGCCGTACTGGGTCTCAGTCACTAGGGCCGTACTGGGTCTCAGTCACTAGGGCCGTACTGGGTCTCAGTCACTAGGGCCGTACTGGGTCAGTCACTAGGGCCGTACTGGGTCAGTCACTAGGGCCGTACTGGGTGTCTGTCACTAGGGCCGTACTGGGTCAGTCACTAGGGCCGTACTGGGTCAGTCACTAGGGCCGTACTACGTCTGTCACTAGGGCCGTACTGGGTCTGTCACTAGGGCCGTACTGGGTCAGTCACTAGGGCCGTACTGGGTCAGTCACTAGGGCCGTACTGGATCTCAGTCAATAGGGCCGTACTGGGTCTCAGTCACTAGGGCCGTACTGGGTCTCAGTCACTAGGGCCGTACTGGGTCTCAGTCACTAGGGCCGTACTGGGTCTCAGTCACTAGGGCCGTACTGGGTCTCAGTCACTAGGGCCGTACTGGGTCTCAGTCACTAGGGCCGTACTGGGTCTCAGTCACTAGGGCCGTACTGGGTCTCAGTCACTAGGGCCGTACTGGGTCTCAGTCACTAGGGCCGTACTGGGTCTCAGTCACTAGGGCCGTACTGGGTCTCAGTCACTAGGGCCGTACTGGGTCTCAGTCACTAGGGCCGTACTGGGTCTCAGTCACTAGGGCCGTACTGGGTCTCAGTCACTAGGGCCGTACTGGGTCTCAGTCAATAGGGCCGTACTGGGTCTCAGTCAATAGGGCCGTACTGGGTCTCAGTCAATAGGGCCGTACTGGGTACACTGATAAATACCCATACATACTCAACAAAGCATATTTTATTTTACCTTTCAGGTGCTCTGATGAACTGTTTATTGCAGAGACAGGGGTGATCAATGATGGGCTCTCCAGAGCTTGTGAGACAGTGGCAGTCAGGTCATCGTGGCTGTCAAACGATGAAGGTTGGGAGGATCTGGCCAAGTTATCAGAGGGTAGAGCGATAGTGATTTGATTCCTTGACTGTACGTTTCCATTTGTAATGGCAACGTGGGTGTTGGTAACCGTCCTTCTCTGTGGTTGTGATAAACCAGAGGACTGTGCTGCCTCGGATGCAGCCGCTGAGGAACAGTGAGGTCTTTGCGGATCCGAATGACCGAATGCTGTACTCTGGTTGGTCTGGTAAGTGGCAGAGTGCTCCTGTTGCCTGGCGCCCAGAGCGTTCATGTACTTCCGCATTGTCTTCATCTGAGATCGGGATATGTCCAGCATCTGTCGGATGCTCTCGGTCTCTTTTTCTTTTGCTGCGACCTCCCTCTTCAGCTCGTCGAATTTAATACCGACCACCTTCAGCATCTCCCCTAACACCGTCTCAACAGCGGCACTCACCGCTCTCTCTATCACGGTACCCATCTGGCCCTGCATTAGGGAAACTGTTAGACTGATATCCATTTTTTTTTCTTTATTTTTATAAATATTTTAATATCTTAATAACATCGGAGGTCAAATATCATAGTCAGTCGTCCTCCGTGAGCTGTTTAGCTAGCGACTGATTGTTGCTACCGTCGTAGCAAGCTGACACCATCAACATGCTCCAAAGATTTAACTAAACAAGACAATTTGATCGTTTTTCATTGTTTGCAAAGTGATTCGACAAGAACGTGCCTAGATTATTTCTAAACTAATCAAATTGAAGCGTTTCCTGCTTCTTCGGACCCATGTAAACAAAGATATTCTTCATTTGATATTTCCTGTGTTTCATCAAATGCGTCCGTCATCTCTGGTGGTTTAAGTTCCGGGAAGGAACAATGCATATTTGATGACCAACACAAACTGGTTGAATCATAATTGTTTCAACGTAATTTGTCGACGTATTGTGATGTGGAATCTATGTGAATTATACTTTGGACTGTTGTTTTGATGGTGAAATTACAATCACAGTATTATATCAATGGTAACCAATTTTCAATATAGTATCAACATAGTATTTCAACCTTGTATAAAATATGTTGAATTTGTACCAACATCAGATCTTCAACATTATATCCACTACCAAAAAAAAAACAAATAGGCTGGGCAGCACCTCCTACTCTACAACTATCTATTTGGTCTCCCATCCAGGGTTTTAACCAAACCAAACCCTATCTAACTATCTATTTGGTCTATCTATCTAACTATCTATTTGGTCTCCCATCCAGGGTTTTAACCAAACCAAACCCTGCTTAACTGGGCTATTTGGTCTATCTATCTAACTATCTATTTGGTCTCCCATCCAGGGTTTTAACCAAACCAAACCCTGCTTAACTGGGCTATTTGGTCTATCTATCTAACTATCTATTTGGTCTCCCATCCAGGGTTTTAACCAAACCAAACCCTGCTTAACTGGGCTATTTGGTCTATCTATCTAACTATCTATTTGGTCTCCCATCCAGGGTTTTAACCAAACCAAACCCTGCTTAACTGGGCTATTTGGTCTATCTATCTAACTATCTATTTGGTCTCCCATCCAGGGTTTTAACCAAACCAAACCCTGCTTAACTGGGCTATTTGGTATATCTATCTAACTATCTATTTGGTCTATCTATCTAACTATCTATTTGGTCTCCCATCCAGGGTTTTAACCAAACCAAACCCTATCTAACTATCTATTTGGTCTCCCATCCAGGGTTTTAACCAAACCAAACCCTGCTTAACTGGGCTATTTGGTCTATCTATCTAACTATCTATTTGGTCTCCCATCCAGGGTTTTAACTAAACCAAACCCTGCTTAACTGGGCTATTTGGTCTATCTATCTAACTATCTATTTGGTCTATCTATCTAACTATCTATTTGGTCTCCCATCCAGGGTTTTAACCAAACCAAACCCTATCTAACTGATCTATTTGGTCTCCCATCCAGGGTTTTAACCAAACCAAACCCTGCTTAACTGGGCTATTTGGTCTATCTATCTAACTATCTATTTGGTCTCCCATCCAGGGTTTTAACCAAACCAAACCCTGCTTAACTGGGGTGTTGGTCACTGACTACTGTCAATGTGTTATCTTTAAAAATAATTATTGAGAGATCTCTTGATAACTCAAAATATTCACTATTGTTATCAAGGTCAATCCAAAGGGTAGACGTAACAGATCAAATTAAATGTACAGTAAACCATACTTTATATATAACCAATTCAACTATTTAGGCCTATATTGCATTAGGGAAGTCATCAACAGCTACTGTTTCAATTCAACACAGTGTCCAACTAAAAATAGACTAGCTTTGGCTGATTTGAAATTGGATATTCAAGTTAATAATTAATATGTTGGATTCATATCTCTATCTCAACCGAATATCAATGTTAAAGAATAGGACTAAATTCAACTTTAAAGTGTATTTTGTAGTCCTAATCTTCAAATTAGATGTTTGGTTGAGATGGATATGTGAATCTAACGTATCAATTCTTAGTTTGTAGTACAAACTGGATATTAAATAGTCTTTGGTTGTCAACATGCATAGTTCCATCTGAGACACTGATTTAGTTTGGCTTTAATTCCAGTTTGTCTACAAATTCATAATTGATTTTTTAGATTCATGTCTCCATCTCAACTTAAAAATCACAGTTAAAGACTAAATTAAACTCCTATTCTTTCATTTAGATATTTGGTTGCGTTGACAACTAAACAAAAAAAATCTATATTACTTTTGTAATACAGTTAATAGACTAAAGTTAAGACTATTTTACAAACTAATGTAACAGTATTTATTCAACCTTAAAGTGAGTATCATCCATGGCCATATTTGGAAGTTCCTGTCACTAGGTCTGTGGAGATCTTCACAATTACTGTCATAGTCTGTGCAGAATCTCCAACAGCATTTACCAATTACTGTCATAGTCTGTGCAGAATCTCCAACAGCATTTACCAATTACTGTCATAGTCTGTGCAGAATCTCCAACAGCATTTACCAATTACTGTCATAGTCTGTGCAGAATCTCCAACAGCATTTACCAATTACTGTCATAGTCTGTGCAGAATCTCCAACAGCATTTACCAATTACTGTCATAGTCTGTGCAGAATCTCCAACAGCACAGCATATTTACCAATTACTGTCATAGTCTGTGCAGAATCTCCAACAGCATTTACCAATTACTGTCATAGTCTGTGCAGAATCTCCAACAGCATTTACCAATTACTGTCATAGTCTGTGCAGAATCTCCAACAGCATTTACCAATTACTGTCATAGTCTGTGCAGAATCTCCAACAGCATTTACCAATTACTGTCATAGTCTGTGCAGAATCTCCAACAGCATTTACCAATTACTGTCATAGTCTGTGCAGAATCTCCAACAGCATTTACCAATTACTGTCATAGTCTGTGCAGAATCTCCAACAGCATTTACCAATTACTGTCATAGTCTGTGCAGAATCTCCAACAGCATTTACCAATTACTGTCATAGTCTGTGCAGAATCTCCAACAGCATTTACCAATTACTGTCATAGTCTGTGCAGAATCTCCAACAGCATTTACCAATTACTGTCATAGTCTGTGCAGAATCTCCAACAGCATTTACCAATTACTGTCATAGTCTGTGCAGAATCTCCAACAGCATTTACCAATTACTGTCATAGTCTGTGCAGAATCTCCAACAGCATTTACCAATTACTGTCATAGTCTGTGCAGAATCTCCAACAGCATTTACCAATTACTGTCATAGTCTGTGCAGAATCTCCAACAGCATTTACCAATTACTGTCATAGTCTGTGCAGAATCTCCAACAGCATTTACCAATTACTGTCATAGTCTGTGCAGAATCTCCAACAGCATTTACCAATTACTGTCATAGTCTGTGCAGAATCTCCAACAGCATTTACCAATTACTGTCATAGTCTGTGCAGAATCTCCAACAGCATTTACCAATTACTGTCATAGTCTGTGCAGAATCTCCAACAGCATTTACCAATTACTGTCATAGTCTGTGCAGAATCTCCAACAGCATTTACCAATTACTGTCATAGTCTGTGCAGAATCTCCAACAGCATTTACCAATTACTGTCATAGTCTGTGCAGAATCTCCAACAGCATTTACCAATTACTGTCATAGTCTGTGCAGAATCTCCAACAGCATTTACCAATTACTGTCATAGTCTGTGCAGAATCTCCAACAGCATTTACCAATTACTGTCATAGTCTGTGCAGAATCTCCAACAGCATTTACCAATTACTGTCATAGTCTGTGCAGAATCTCCAACAGCATTTACCAATTACTGTCATAGTCTGTGCAGAATCTCCAACAGCATTTACCAATTACTGTCATAGTCTGTGCAGAATCTCCAACAGCATTTACCATTTGCAGTATGTACTTGAAATGTAATCTCAACTCTAATCCAGTTCATTTGGTTGTGCTGTTATATGAAGCACAGTTCATTTGTTGTATAAATACAAAATATCTGACCATTTATTCCCACTTAGAAACTTGGTTGTGCTTTTAAATGGTTGAAAGCGTAGTGATATAACACATTTTGGGAATTCAACAGGCTTTTTGAGTGGGTGAAAATAGGTTAAAATCTCCATTGATCAACGCCAAATATTACACACGTTTCCAAGTTGGAATGATGTGGTGTGCCTACTGGGTAAACCGGTTTGCTGTGCAAATTCTGGATTTATTAGGCTTAATATAATGTTGTTTGCTAAAAATGTGAATTTAAAGTTGCATTTAGTCACATAGGAGTAATTGACTTTAAAGCATAGTGATATACTATGCTTAGTGATATACTTTGCTCTCTTTGCTCTCATAGTGATATACTTTGGTCTCTTTGCTCTCATAGTGATATACTTTGCTCTCAGTGGAAGTAGGTAGGCCCTCTTTGCTCTCATAGTGATATACTTTGCTCTCAGTGGAAGTAGGTAGGCCCTCTTTGCTCTCATAGTGATATACTTTGGTCTCTTTGCTCTCATAGTGATATACTTTGCTCTCAGTGGAAGTAGGTAGGCCCTCTTTGCTCTCATAGTGATATACTTTGCTCTCAGTGGAAGTAGGTAGGCCCTCTTTGCTCTCATAGTGATATACTTTGCTCTCAGTGGAAGTAGGTAGGCCCTCTTTGCTCTCATAGTGATATACTTTGCTCTCAGTGGAAGTAGGTAGGCCCTCTTTGCTCTCATAGTGATATACTTTGCTCTCAGTGGAAGTAGGTAGGCCCTCTTTGCTCTCATAGTGATATACTTTGCTCTCAGTGGAAGTAGGTAGGCCCTCTTTGCTCTCATAGTGATATACTTTGCTCTCAGTGGAAGTAGGTAGGCCCTCTTTGCTCTCATAGTGATATACTTTGCCCTCTTTGCTCTCATAGTGATATACTTTGGTCTCTTTGCTCTCATAGTGATATACTTTGCTCTCAGTGGAAGTAGGTAGGCCCTCTTTGCTCTCATAGTGATATACTTTGCTCTCAGTGGAAGTAGGTAGGCCTATACCCTGACACATGACTGTTGACTCCTATATGGCTTTCGAGAGTTACACACAAACAACAACACAGAGTTACACACGGACAAATTAGGCTTGTAGATCTAATGTTATTGCTGTTTTCAGCAGTTCGTCACAACCAGATGAGTGCGGACGTGATGTTGTGGCGATGCTGTGGCCTGTTTGATGATGAAAGAACCAGTAATCGTGTCTGAGTGACTCACACACCCAGGTAGTTTTCCGTTGACTGGGAAAGTTTTGAGAAACAAAGATAGATCAGTGTGGTGCGATGTTGTTGACGAGGTGGAGTGGTGAGTAGGATCTCAAACGTTACCTTTATTTAACCAGGCAAGTCAGTTAAGAACAAATTCTTATTTATAATGAGGGCCTACCTCGGCCAATTGTGTGCCGCCCTATGGGACTCCCAATCACCACCGTTTGTGATTCAGTCTGGATTTGAACCAGGGACTGTAGTGACACCTCTTCTTTATTTAACTAGGCAAGTCAGTTAAGAACAAATTCTTATTTACAATGACGGCCTACCTCGGCCAATTGTGTGCCGCCCTATGGGACTCCCAATCACCACCGTTTGTGATTCAGCCTGGATTTGAACCAGGGACTGTAGTGACACCTCTTGCACTGAGATGCAGTGCCTCCACTGGGAGGGGTGTAGGGGATAGATGTTACGATGTTGAGGAAATGTTAACTTCGACATACAGTTCTAAATACAAAGCTTCCATATTCACAAAAGCCAATATTTACAAAGCGTCTCAGAGTTAGAGTGCTGGATCTAGGATCAGTTTGACCTTTTAGGCCTAAATCACAATGAATAACCTGATCCTAGATCAGAACTCCTGTTCTGAGGCTTTTGAATAGGCTCTTAATTCTCAGATGTTTATAACCTGATCCTAGATCAGCACTCCTGTTCTGAGGCTCTTAATTCTCAGATGTTTATAACCTGATCCTAGATCAGCCCTCCTGTTCTGAGGCTCTTAATTCTCAGATGTTTATAACCTGATCCTAGATCAGCACTCCTGTTCTGAGGCTTTTGAATAGGCTCTTAATCCTCAGATGTTTATAACCTGATCCTAGATCAGCCCTCCTGTTCTGAGGCTCTTAATTCTCAGATGTTTATAACCTGATCCTAGATCAGAACTCCTGTTCTGAGGCTCTTAATTCTCAGATGTTTATAACCTGATCCTAGATCAGCACTCCTGTTCTGAGGCTCTGAATCCTCAGATGTTTAGTGATTAACTAACCCAGCGTGCGTATGAGTGGTTACTAAAGGAATCATAATATATATATATACGTTCTCTATGCCTATACGCATAAAGGAATGATAATATATATGTTCTCTATGCATATATACATAAAGGAAGGGATAAGAAGCCAACCATGCTACTAAATACACCATGCTAGCTTACTTAGCTAATTGACACTCTTAGCCGCTGACATAAACAATATTACCGGCTTACTAAAGTCTGAGGGAGATATGGTGTGCTAACTTAAAGCTGTACAGGATTAATACAATGTAAACAATGTCATGTCACATCTGCAGTGAGAACCATGGCACTGTGCAGGAAGTGATGTCACAAATACAGTGAGAACCATGGCACTGTGCAGGAAGTGATGTCACAACTACAGTGAGAACCATGACACTGTGCAGGAAGTGATGTCACAACTACAGTGAGAACCATGACACTGTGCAGGAAGTGATGTCACAACTACAGTGAGAACCATGGCAGTGTGCAGGAAGTGATGTCACAACTACAGTGAGAACCATGACACTGTGCAGGAAGTGATGTCACAACTACAGTGAGAACAGGTCGAAAGAGGCAGCTTTTCGTACAACTTCTGAACTCTACTGCAGTGGTTCTCAAAGTGAGGTTCTGACTTTGTTTTAAAGGTACAAATTCAACATATTTTATCCAATATCTTTGTTGACATTTGGTTACCATAATGACAATTCTGTGGTTATAATTTCACCCTCAAAACAACAGTTTACGGTGATTACTTTTTAAAAATCCAAAGCATTTTCCACATCACCATACGTTGACAAATTACGTTGAAACAACGTTGATTTAATCTGTTTGGATCAGATGGAAAGCATACTCTGTCCAACCAGTGGAACTATTATATTATCCATATAAAATACAGTTCAGAAATCTACTACGGAGGCATCTTTGCCAGAGCCATAACCCGGCGATTTGATTGATCATGTTCATGTTTCAGATAAGCCTAGTTTGAGTGGCTACTGGCTATATGTATAAAGATAAACGGCTGTAACATAGTACTGCCTTCAATATTATGGGATGAAGATGGAACATATTCTGGTATATGTTGTGGGGGGAAAGGGGCTACCTAGTTAGCGACTAGCATTCTGCAGGCAGGCTGCCCTTCAAAGTGATCGTGTTCAGTGCAGACAGACCAGCCTGGTCTCATAGATTCGACGGAACATAGTAAACGTAAATCCAGCACACTCAATTTAGTATGATATGTATTCATTTATGGTGCTTGACGCCTCAAGCACTGAGATGCATTAGAGCGCTGCGCCACACCGGGATCCCATGTTATGAGTACAGGAGGGGATTGTGGGGCCCCAGTGTTGAGGATCAGGGAATAACTACACTGTTTGTATTCGGCCATATTCCCACGTTTGAATGCGTTGGTTTGCGCTTTCAAATTTTGCGCGAATACTGCCATCTATCCATGGTTTCTGGTTAAGAGTAGGTTTTAATAGTCACAGTGGGTACAACATGTCCTATACACTTCCTGATAAACTCAGGAGGAGTATATGACTTTTTGAGTTTATGAGTATATGTTACGAATGGCAATTCATACAATATGTTACAAATTTCAAAACATATGTGTTACGAAATCCAATTTGTTGTGGCTGATGTTTGCTATGTGGCTGATGTTTGCTATGTGGCTAATGTTTGCTATGTGGCTAATGTTTGCTATGTGGCTAATGTTTGCTATGTGGCTAATGTTTGCTATGTGGCTAATGCTAATGTTAGCCAGGTTAGGAAACAGGGATACCTAATCAGTTGTACAACTAAAATTAAATATGTGTCTTCCGCATTTAACCTAACCCCTCTGAATCAGAGAGGTGCGGGGGGGGCAGCCTTAATCGACATCGGCGCATGGGGAACAGTGGGTTAACTGCCTTGCTCAGGGGCAGAACCACATATTCTTGCGTTGGGGATACTATCCAGCAACCTTTTCGGCCACTGGCCCAACACTGATAGAGGAATTCTAAATTCCTTTATGTTTTATTGCCAAAACCAATTCGCACTCATTTCTAATTCATTAATGAATTGTAAGTTCATTAATTATGCATGAAGTAGATTGAGACCAGTCTTAAAAGCCAAAAGTAACAGCGTTTATTACAAGAGAGTACTGAATGCTTACACACATTTCCACAGGTTATAAACTGAAAATGACGTCAGCGTTTTCCAAACGTTCCATTTCACAAACAGAGGGGCCCCTCTAGCTCTCGAGCCCTCGCGTTATCAGCACGAAGTCAAGGCCAGTCAGCATAAATCAACATTCCCACCACCTGGAGATTTGTACAACTGAATGAACTAAGGAACAGACCTTCATTGTTACTAACTCCTGACTACATTATATACAATTGGGAAAGGGAGGAAGAGAGAAAATTCACATGTACAGTACATTATAGCATTTGGACTAGTCAGTTCTGATTGGAATGTATACATAATTAGTCATTTCAACCATATTTTCCTCTATCAAACACTCATACACGTCATAGGGTTAATGTTTAAGGTTATGGTTAGGGTTAAGGTTATGGTTAGGGTTAAGGTTAGGAGTTAGGAGTTAGTTTAGGGCTAACATGCTTAGAAGTTGCAAAGTAGCAAGTAGTTGCAAAATTGCTCAAATGTTATAGTTGTCCTTGATGAGATTCAAACATGTAACCTTTGGGTTGCTAGATGTTTGCGTTATTTGCCCACCAATCCACAACCATCCATCCAAACAACAACCAAATCCTGCAACCCAGGGTCCATACAGGTCGTATGAAATCCTGCAACCCAGGGTCCATACAGGTCGTATGAAATCCTGCAACCCAGGGTCCATACAGATCGTATGAAATCCTGCAACCCAGGGTCCATACAGGTCGTATGAAATCCTGCAACCCAGGGTCCATACAGATCGTATGAAATCCTGCAACCCAGGGTCCATACAGGTCGTATGAAATCCTGCAACCCAGGGTCCATACAGGTCGTATGAAATCCTGCAACCCCAGGTCCATACAGATCGTATGAAATCCTGCAACCCCGGGTCCATACAGATCGTATGAAATCCTGCAACCCAGGGTCCATACAGGTCGTATGAAATCCTGCAACCCCGGGTCCATACAGATCGTATGAAATCCTGCAACCCAGGATCCATACAGATCGTATGAAATCCTGCAACCCAGGGTCCATACAGATCGTATGAAATCCTGCAACCCAGGGTCCATACAGATCGTATGATTCTGTTTGTTTTGCACTCCAGAGAAGATATGATATCTCCAGTTGATATTTGCTGCTAACATGAATGACTTTCAGCTAAAAAAAAATCCAGGTGTTAAACACAGTTTATTGTTGTATCTTGCATTTTGAAAATGCATGGCTGTAGTGACCAGTCATTCACATGTACACTAGACGACCGACAGGGCTCTGTTTTGAAGCCACTGCGCCTCCATCTTAGCACTCCTCCATCATTGTAAAAAATATTTTTTAGAAGCTATAAAAAATGCATTTATTATTAATGTTTATTCACATTTATTAATGTCTACGTTTGTTTTTTGCCAGGTTTATTCTATTACAGACAATTGAAAGCCTACTTTCAAGTTATATTATGTGAGCTAAACATATGTATATTTTTTATAAAATGCATAAAAACATTTTCCGTCAAGTATACTTTTTTTTGAAAGTATACTGTCCTCAAAACAACAACAAAATACTTTAATACATGTCATTGTGTCCTTGAAACATCTCATTGAAATACAGTGGAATTCCATCCATTCCTATGGAGGACTCCTTCTGGGGAGTACCAATATGGCCGACCTGTGGCTTCAAACCCTCTCACTGGCAAATACATGGCATCGGCCATCCAGGGTTTATATACATCATTGGAGTGTCACAATCTTGAACCAACGGTCCCGAGTCAAATAGCTTGAGAACCGCTGCTTTACTGTACTATACTATCATGTACAAACTTGTGAAACATAGACACCTACGATTGGTTCAGATTAGATCCGGTCCAAACCAATCAAATTTGGTATAGCCAGTGTGAAGAATAACACCCAAATATGCAAAGGAGAGTAAATTTGCATATTTCTACCTTTGTGTATCTATTTCAGGATACGTCACCATGACGAGAATGACATCCGTATTCAGAATGATGCATTTCTGTGTAGTACAGATCAGGGAACCATGATGAAATTCTGTTACCCAGATGTAAATCCACCTCACGTACGATATAGTTCAATAACCAAAATAAAAACGGTCAGACTCAACGTGTGATGTCACAGCTGACACGTCGTTCTTTTCTTCAGACGTCTTTGAATCTTCATTCGGAGAAGAAATTTAAAAGGAGAGTTTTGATAAAACGTGGTCGCCGGAGGGAAATTTTACCGTAATTCTGTTATCAAACTTTGCATCTTCACAGTTCTTCTAGTAAATGTGTTTTTGGGACATACCCTGTGTATATTGTTCAAAGTAGTCCTTGTGCATAGAGTTAGATGGTTTGTTAAACTCTGAAATCATTGTTGTTGGTCTGCTTAATTCCTTTAGCTGGTGATTTCCCATATCACTCTGCTCTCTCCAATATACATCATACGTTTAGTACAATCACATTTGAATATAACAAGCAGCACTTGTTTCTACATTCATTGTGACGAGTCGGGAAAGTCTCACCTAGGCACTTCTATCAAACACACTCTAGACTAGTAAGCAGCATCTCACTTGGCAACAAAAAAAAACGCACCCTTGTTTTGACATAATTTCAAACCTTTTTTTCCTCTCAGTGTGATGATGCTAAATCAACGTGCAAAATGTCATCAACGTAAAGAAATCATTGTTTTCACCCAACTTGCAACATTTAAAAAAAAAAAAAGAAAGCCTCCTATACATTCTTATAACTAATAAATAACTAATAAAGCATTGGGCCTGTAATAAGTTTGACCAGCTCTTTCATACAGTAGGCTTCAATAGGAATGGTTCTGAATCTAATTGATTAATCTGATCAGTTGAAGGTCTCTGTACTTGGTCATACAATGAGTCGGGAATTGTGGTTGATGGATCGTGAGCCTCTCACTCCAACTGGCACCTTCCTCATATCCATGTAGGTTGAGTTAATGTTCCCTCTTCCCGTCTGAAATACAGAAAATATTAACTGTGTCAACTTGAACCTCTTAGCATTTACCCTTTTAGCATTTATCTTTTTAGCGTTTACCCTTTACCCTTTTAGCATTTACCCTTTACCCTTTTAGCATTTATCCTTTTAGCATTTACCCTTTACCCTTTTAGCATTTATCCTTTTAGCGTTTACCCTTTTAGCATTTACCCTTTTAGCATTTACCCTTTTAGCATTTATCCTTTTAGCATTTACCCTTTTAGCATTTACCCTTTTAGCATTTATCTTTTTAGCGTTTACCCTTTTAGCATTTACCCTTTTAGCATTTACCCTTTTAGCATTTATCCTTTTAGCATTTATCCTTTTAGCGTTTACCCTTTACCCTTTTAGCATTTATCCTTTTAGCATTTATCTTTTAGCGTTTACCCTTTACCCTTTTAGCATTTACCCTTTTAGCATTTATCTTTTAGCGTTTACCCTTTACCCTTTTAGCATTTATCTTTTAGCGTTTACCCTTTTAGCGTTTACCCTTTTAGCGTTGACCCTTTTAGCATTTATCCTTTTAGCATTTATCTTTTAGCGTTTACCCTTTACCCTTTTAGCATTTATCTTTTAGCGTTTACCCTTTTAGCGTTTACCCTTTTAGCATTTACCCTTTTAGCATTTACCCTTTACCCTTTTAGCATTTATCTTTTTAGCGTTTACCCTTTTAGCGTTTACCCTTTTAGCATTTATCCTTTTAGCGTTTACCCTTTTAGCATTTACCCTTTTAGCGTTTACCCTTTTAGCATTTACCCTTTTAGCATTTAACCTTTTAGCATTTACCCTTTTAGCATTTATCCTTTTAGCATTTACCCTTTTAGCATTTACCCTTTTAGCATTTATCTTTTTAGCGTTTACCCTTTTAGCATTTACCCTTTTAGCATTTACCCTTTTAGCATTTATCCTTTTAGCATTTACCCTTTTAGCATTTACCCTTTTAGCATTTACCCTTTTAGCATTTACCCTTTTAGCATTTACCCTTTTACCATTTACCCTTTTACCATTTACCCTTTTAGCATTTACCCTTTACCCTTTTAGCGTTGACCCTTTACCATTTACCCTTTTAGCATTTACCCTTTACCATTGACCTTTTTAGAATTTACCCTTTTAGCATTTACCCTTTTAGCATTTACCCTTTTAGCATTTACCCTTTTAGCATTTACCCTTTTAGCATTTACCCTTTTAGCATTTATCCTTTTAGCATTTATCCTTTTAGCATTTACCCTTTTAGCATTTACCCTTTTAGCATTTACCCTTTAGCATTTATCCTTTAGCATTTACCCTTTTAGCATTTACCCTTTTAGCATTTACCCTTTACCCTTTTAGCATTTACCCTTTAGCATTTATCCTTTTAGCATTTACCCTTTTAGCATTTACCCTTTTAGCATTTATCCTTTTAACATTTACCCTTTTAGCATTTACCCTTTTAGCATTTACCCTTTTAGCATTTACCCTTTTAGCATTTATCCTTTTAGCATTTATCCTTTTAGCATTTACCCTTTTAGCATTTATCCTTTTAGCATTTACCCTTTACCCTTTTAGCATTTATCCTTTTAGCATTTACCCTTTACCCTTTTAGCATTTATCCTTTTAGCATTTACCCTTTTAGCATTTACCCTTTTAGCATTTACCCTTTTAGCATTTACCCTTTTAGCATTTACCCTTTTAGCATTTACCCTTTTAGCATTTACCCTTTTAGCATTTACCCTTTTACCATTTACCCTTTTACCATTTACCCTTTTAGCATTTACCCTTTACCCTTTTAGCGTTGACCCTTTACCATTTAACCTTTTAGCATTTACCCTTTACCATTGACCTTTTTAGCATTTACCCTTTTAGCATTTACCCTTTTAGCATGTACCCTTTTAGCATTTATCCTTTTAGCATTTACCCTTTTAGCATTTACCCTTTTAGCATTTACCCTTTTAACATTTACCCTTTTAGCATTTACCCTTTTAGCATTTACCCTTTTAGCATTTACCCTTTTAGCATTTACCCTTTTAGCATTTACCCTTTTAGCATTTATCCTTTTAGCATTTACCCTTTACCCTTTTAGCATTTATCCTTTTAGCATTTACCCTTTACCCTTTTAGCATTTATCTTTTTAGCATTTACCCTTTTAGCATTTACCCTTTTAGCATTTATCCTTTTAGCATTTACCCTTTTAGCATTTACCCTTTTACCATTTACCCTTTTAGCATTTACCCTTTTAGCATTTACCCTTTTAGCATTTACCCTTTTAGCATTTACCCTTTACCCTTTTAGCGTTGACCCTTTACCATTTACCCTTTTAGCATTTACCCTTTTAGCATTTACCCTTTTAGCATTTACCCTTTTAGCATTTACCCTCTTAGCATTTACCCTTTTAGCATTTACCCTTTTAGCATTTACCCTTTTACCCTTTTAGCATTGACCCTTTACCCTTTTAGCATTTACAACGTTGGAAGCATGTGAACTACTGTTGAGACAACGTGGGAAGCATGTGAACTACTGTTGAGACAACGTTGGAAGCCTGTGTATTGAATATTCTCACCGTAGGTTGGGTCTGATTAGGCTGAGGAAACAAATTAAAACAGAAATATTATTATTTTAACATTTTCATTATTTCTTTTTGAAGATTATGTACAGAATTGTCCAAAATATTGGCTTCAATTATATGCTTTTATAACAGTCTTGTTAGGTTACAGCCCGATGCTAAAATGGATTAAATTGTTACTTTTCCTCATCAATCTACACACAATGCCCCATAACAACGTATCAAAAACAGTTTTTTTGAATTTTTGCTAAAATACAGAAATCTCACATTTACATAGGTATTCAGACCCTTTACTCAGTACTTTGTTGAAGCATCTTTGGCAGTATTTACAGCCTTGAGTCTTCTTGGGTATGACACTACAATCGTGGCACACCTGTATTTGGGGAGTTTATCCCATTCTTCTCTGCAGATCCTCTCAAGCTCTGTCAGGTTGGATGGAGAGCATCGCTGCACAGCTACTTTCAAGACTCTAGAGATGTTCGATCAGGTACAAGTCCGGGCTCTGGCTGGGCCAGTCAAGGACATTCAGAGACTTGTCCCGAAGCCACTCCTGCGTTGTCTTGGCTGTGTTCTTAGGGTCGTTGTCCTGTTGGAAGATGAAAGTTCGCCCCAGTCTGATGTCCTGAAAGCTCTGGAGCAGGTTTTCATCAATGATCTCTCTGTACTTTGCTCCATTCATCTTTGCCTCAATCCTGACTAGTCTCCCGGGTCCCTGCCACTGAAAAACATACCAACAGCATGATGCTGCCACCACCATGCTTCACCGTAGGGATGGTGCCAGGTTTCTTCCAGACGTGACGCTTGGCATTCAGGCCAAAGAGTTCAATCTTGGTTTCATCAGACCAGAGAATCTTGTTTCTTATGGTCTGAGAGTCCTTTAGGTGCCTTTTTGGCAAACTCCAAGCGGGCTGTCATGTGCCTTTTACTGAGGAGTTGCTACTGTCTGGCCACTCTACCATAAAGGCCTGATTGGTGGAGTGCTGCAAGGTTCTGGAAGGTTCTCCCAGGTTCTTGGTCACCTCCCTGCCCAAGGCCCTTCTCCCCCGATTGCTCAGTTTAGCCGGGCGGCCAGCTCTTGGAAAAGTCTTGGTGGTTCCCAAACTTCTTCCATTTAATAATGATGGAGGCCTCTGTATTCTTGGGACCTTCAATGCTGCAGACATTTTTTTGGTACCCTTTCCCAGATCAGTGCCTTGACACAATCCTGTCTCGGAGCTCTACAGAATTTTGTATTATTATTTAACTACGCAAGTCAGTTAAGAACAAATTCTGATTTACAATGATGGCCTACCGGGGAACAGTGGGTTAACTGGTCTAGGAACACTGGGTTAACTGCCTTGTTCAGGGGCAGAACGACAGATTTTTACCTTGTCAGCTCGGGGATTCGATTTAGCAATCTTTTGGTTACTAGTCCAATGCTCTAACCACTAGGCTACCTGCCTCCTCTAACCACTAGGCTACCTGCCTCCTCTAACCACTAGGCTACCTGCCTCCTCTAACCACTAGGCTACCTGCCTCCTCTAACCACTAGGCTACCTGCCTCCTCTAACCACTAGGCTACCTCCCTCCTCTAACCACTAGGCTACCTGCCTCCTCTAACCACTAGGCTACCTCCTCTAACCACTAGGCTACCTGCCTCCTCTAACCACTAGGCTACCTGCCTCCTCTAACCACTAGGCTACCTGCCTCCTCTAACCACTAGGCTGGCTACCTCCTCTAACCACTAGGCTACCTGCCTCCTCTAACCACTAGGCTCCCTGCCTCCTCTAACCACTAGGCTACCTGCCTCCTCTAACCACTAGGCTACCTGCCTCCTCTAACCACTAGGCTACCTGCCTCCTCTAACCACTAGGCTACCTGCCTCCTCTAACCACTAGGCTACCTGCCTCTTCTAACCACTAGACTACATGCCTCCTCTAACCACTAGGCTACCTGCCTCCTCTAACCACTAGGCTACCTGCCTCCTCTAACCACTAGGCTACCTGCCTCCTCTAACCACTAGGCTACCTGCCTCCTTTAACCACTAGGCTACCTCCCTCCTCTAACCACTAGGCTACATGCCTCCTCTAACCACTAGGCTACCTGCCTCCTCTAACCACTAGGCTACCTGCCTCCTCTAACCACTAGGCTACCTGCCTCCTCTAACCACTAGGCTACCTGCCTCCTCTAACAACTAGGCTACCTGCCTCCTCTCACCACTAGGTCACCTGCCTCCTCTAACCACTAGGCTACCTGCCTCCTCTAACCACTAGGCTACCTGCCTCCTCTAACCACTAGGCTACCTGCCTCCTCTAACCACTAGGCTACCTGCCTCCTCTAACCACTAGGCTACCTGCCTCCTCTAACCACTAGGCTACCTGCCTCCTCTAACCACTAGGTCACCTGCCTCCTCTAACCACTAGGCTACCTGCCTCCTCTAACCACTAGACTACCTGCCTCCTCTAACCACTAGGCTACCTGCCTCCTCTAACCACTAGGCTACCTGCCTCCTCTAACCACTAGGCTACCTGCCTCCTCTAACCACTAGGCTACCTGCCTCCTCTCACCACTAGGTCACCTGCCTCCTCTAACCACTAGGCTACCTGCCTCCTCTAACCACTAGGCTACCTGCCTCCTCTAACCACTAGGCTACCTGCCTCCTCTAACCACTAGGCTACCTGCCTCCTCTAACCACTAGGCTACCTGCCTCCTCTAACCACTAGGCTACCTGCCTCCTCTCACCACTAGGTCACCTGCCTCCTCTAACCACGAGGCTACCTGACTCATCTAACCACAAGGCTACCTGCCTCCTCTAACCACTAGGCTACCTGCCTCCTTTAACCACTAGGCTACCTGCCTCCTCTAACCACTAGGCTACCTGCCTCCTCTAACCACTAGGCTACCTGCCTCCTCTAACCACTAGGCTACCTCCCTCCTCTAACCACTAGGCTACCTGCCTCCTCTAACCACTAGGCTACCTGCCTCCTCTAACCACTAGGCTACCTGCCTCCTCTAACCACTAGGCTACCTGCCTCCTCTAACCACTAGGCTACCTGCCTCCTCTAACCACTAGGCTACCTGCCTCCTCTAACCACTAGGCTACCTGCCTCCTCTAACCACTAGGCTACCTGCCTCCTCTAACCACTAGGCTACCTGCCTCCTCTCACCACTAGGTCACCTGCCTCCTCTAACCACTAGGCTACCTGCCTCCTCTAACCACTAGGCTACCTGCCTCCTCTAACCACTAGGCTACCTGCCTCCTCTAACCACTAGGCTACCTGCCTCCTCTAACCACTAGGCTACCTGCCTCCTCTAACCACTAGGCTACCTGCCTCCTCTCACCACTAGGTCACCTGCCTCCTCTAACCACGAGGCTACCTGACTCATCTAACCACAAGGCTACCTGCCTCCTCTAACCACTAGGCTACCTGCCTCCTTTAACCACTAGGCTACCTGCCTCCTCTAACCACTAGGCTACCTGCCTCCTCTAACCACTAGGCTACCTGCCTCCTCTAACCACTAGGCTACCTGCCTCCTCTAACCACTAGGCTACCTCCCTCCTCTAATCACTAGGCTACCTGCCTCCTCTAACCACTAGGCTACCTGCCTCCTCTAACCACTAGGCTACCTGCCTCCTCTCACCACTAGGTCACCTGCCTCCTCTAACCACTAGGTCACCTGCCTCCTCTAACCACTAGGCTACCTGCCTCCTCTAACCACTAGGCTACCTGCCCCCTCTAACCACTAGGCTACCTGCCCCCTCTAACCACTAGGCTACCTGCCTCCTCTTACCACTAGGCTACCTGCCTCCTCTCACCACTAGGTCACCTGCCTCCTCTAACCACTAGGCTACCTGCCTCCTCTAACCACTAGGCTACCTGCCTCCTATAACCACTAGGCTACCTGCCTCCTCTAACCACTAGGCTACCTGCCTCCTCTTACCACGAGGCTACCTGACTCATCTAACCACAAGGCTACCTGCCTCCTCTAACCACTAGGCTACCTGCCTCCTCTAACCACTAGGCTACCTGCCTCCTCTAACCACTAGGCTACCTGCCTCCTCTAACCACTAGGCTACCTGCCTCCTCTAACCACTAGGCTACCTGCCTCCTCTAAACACTAGGCTACCTGCCTCCTCTAACCACTAGGCTACCTGCCTCCTCTAACCACTAGGCTACCTGCCTCCTCTAACCACTAGGCTACCTGCCTCCTCTAACCACTAGTCTACCTGCCTCCTCTAACCACTAGGCTACCTGCCTCCTCTAACCACTAGGCTACCTGCCTCCTCTAACCACTAGGCTACCTGCCTCCTCTAACCACTAGGCTACCTGCCTCCTCTCACCACTAGGTCACCTGCCTCCTCTAACCACTAGGCTACCTGCCTCCTCTAACCACTAGGCTACCTGCCTCCTCTAACCACTAGGCTACCTGCCTCCTCTAACCACTAGGCTACCTGCCTCCTCTAACCACTAGGCTACCTGCCTCCTCTAACCACTAGGCTACCTGCCTCCTCTCACCACTAGGTCACCTGCCTCCTCTAACCACGAGGCTACCTGACTCATCTAACCACAAGGCTACCTGCCTCCTCTAACCACTAGGCTACCTGCCTCCTTTAACCACTAGGCTACCTGCCTCCTCTAACCACTAGGCTACCTGCCTCCTCTAACCACTAGGCTACCTGCCTCCTCTAACCACTAGGCTACCTGCCTCCTCTAACCACTAGGCTACCTCCCTCCTCTAATCACTAGGCTACCTGCCTCCTCTAACCACTAGGCTACCTGCCTCCTCTAACCACTAGGCTACCTGCCTCCTCTTACCACTAGGCTACCTGCCTCCTCTCACCACTAGGTCACCTGCCTCCTCTAACCACTAGGCTACCTGCCTCCTCTAACCACTAGGCTACCTGCCTCCTATAACCACTAGGCTACCTGCCTCCTCTAACCACTAGGCTACCTGACTCCTCTAACCACTAGGCTACCTGACTCATCTAACCACAAGGCTACCTGCCTCCTCTAACCACTAGGCTACCTGCCTCCTCTAACCACTAGGCTACCTGCCTCCTCTAAGCACTAGGCTACCTGCCTCCTCTAACCACTAGGCTACCTGCCTCCACTAACCACTAGGCTACCTCCCTCCTCTAACCACTAGGCTACCTCCCTCCTCTAACCACTAGGCTACCTGCCTCCTCTAACCACTAGGCTACCTGCCTCCTCTAACCACTAGGCTACCTGCCTCCTCTAACCACTAGGCTACCTGCCTCCTCTAACCACTAGGCTACCTCCCTCCTCTAACCACTAGGCTACCTGCCTCCTCTAACCACTAGGCTACCTCCTCTAACCACTAGGCTACCTGCCTCCTCTAACCACTAGGCTACCTGCCTCCTCTAACCACTAGGCTACCTCCCTCCTCTAACCACTAGGCTACCTGCCTCCTCTAACCACTAGGCTACCTGCCTCCTCTAACCACTAGGCTACCTGCCTCCTCTAACCACTAGGCTACCTGCCTCCTCTAACCACTAGGCTACCTGCCTCCTCTAACCACTAGGCTACCTCCCTCCTCTAACCACTAGGCTACCTGCCTCCTCTAACCACTAGGCTACCTGCCTCCTCTAACCACTAGGCTACCTGCCTCCTCTAACCACTAGGCTACCTGCCTCCTCTAACCACTAGGCTACCTCCCTCCTCTAACCACTAGGCTACCTGCCTCCTCTAACCACTAGGCTACCTCCTCTAACCACTAGGCTACCTGCCACCCCCATGAATCATGTCCAATCAATTGAATTTACTACAAGTGGACTCCAATGAAGTAGCAGAAACATCTCAATGATGATCAATGGAAACAGGATGCACCTGAGCTCAATTTCAAGTCTCATAGCAAAGGGTCTGAATACTTATGTAAATAAGGTATTTCTGTTTTACAGTTTTTTATAAATCTGTTTTCGCTTTGTCATTATGTCATTATGGGGTTTTGTGTCGATTTTAGAATAAGGTTGTAACGTAACAAAATGTGGAAAAAGTCAGAGGGTCTGAATACTTTCTGAAGGCTCCGTACATAGTTATGTTTCTCACTGCAACAACTTGAACTCAGTGTAAGAGCTTTAGGTTGTGCAGAACGAGCACTTCAAACATTAATGGACCGTTTCCCGGGCACAGATTGAGCCTAGTCCAAGACGTCATCTGTTTCCTGGAAACCAGTCCAGTATTAGTTGGGCTCAAATCTGATCTCTCATAAAAATAAAGGATCCAAACCTGCATGGGGACGTATGTCAGCGAATCATACAGCTCCTCAGATCGAAGAACCTGGAAAAAAAATGACCCCAAAACATCAGAGATCAGAGAAGGAAGCAAAAGAAAAGTCCGGTGTTTGGCAATGAATAACATTAAGGAAGAGAAACTCCAATCTTCACAAACATAGCTTGAAATAATGATGGCTTTGACATGAATATTATATAAAGTAACTAACACAAGTTGTACTTGAAGCCTGTTTTCTCTGACATTTAAATCAGCCAATCAGCTGTAACGGTGTATATTATAATGAGCCTGACCCTCAGCCTGATATAGAAGAAGGTGATGGTGAAGCTGTAGAAGCAGAGGAACACAGACAGGCCAATCACAATCCACTTCAGTTGGTCAATCGGCTCAGCCTCAGGAGACTCAGGTAGAGGGGAAGGACACACGAGGACACGAGCATCTCCTGCTAGTCCCGGGAACAGACAGTTAAAAACGTGGAATATTTTAAACACAACCTTTTCTGGGAAAACAGGAAGTATAGCAAACACAACAGAGGAGGAAATGGAGTTTAGACATGATAAAATACATTATCATAATACATTATGAAGTACTTCATGGAACATCTAGAAACTACCATTATCATAGTACATTATTATTTAAATATATATATATATATATTTCCCCTTTATTTAAATATGCCATCGTGGCAAAATAATCACAATTTAGCATTAACACTGGAGTGACAGATGTGTAGATGATGATGTGCAAGTAGAGATACTGGGGTGCAAAAGAGCAAAATAAATAAATAACTATATGGGGATGAGGTAGTTGGTTGTGCTATTTACAGATGGGCTATTTACAGATGGGCTGTGTACAGGTGCAGTGATCGGCAAACTACTCTGACAGCTGATGCTTAAAGTTAGAGAGGGAGATATAAGTCTCCAGCTTCAGTGATTTTTGCAATTCGTTCCAGTCATTGGCAGCAGAGAACTGGAAGGAAAGGCGGCCAGAGGAGGTGTTGGCTTTGGGGATGACCAGTGAAATATACCTGCTGGAGCACGTGCTACGTGTGGGTGCTGCTATGGTGACCACCAGCTCATGGTGAGCTGAGATAAGGCGGAGCTTTACCTAGCAAAGACTTATAGATGATCTGGAGCCAGTGGGTTTGGTGACGAATATGTAGCGAGGGCCAGCCGACGAGGGCATACAGTACAGGTCGCAGTGGTCGGTAGTATATGGGGCTTTGGTGACAAAACGGATTGCACTGTGATAGACTGCATCCAATTTGCTGAGTAGAGTGTTGGAGGCTATTTTGTAAATGACATCGCCGAAGTCAAGGATCGGTCAGTTTTACGAGGGTATGTTTGGCAGCATGAGGGAAGGATGCTTTGTTTGCGAAATAGGAAACCCGACTCCAGATTTAATTTTGGATTGGAGATGTTTAATGTGAGTCTGGAAGGGGAGTTTACAATCTAACCAGACACCTAGGTATTTGTAGTTGTCCACATATTTACGTCAGAGTCGTCCAGAGTAGTGATGCTGGACGGGCGAGCAGGTGGGGCTGCGATTGGTTGAAGAGCATGCATTTAGTTTTACTAGCATTTAAGAGCAGTTAGAGGCCACGGAAGGAGTGTTGTATGGCATTGAAGCTCTTTATGAAGTACTTTGTGGAATATATAGAAACTACCATATGCCAGTCAGACACTGCAGTAATTCCTGGTGGATTTGTATTGATAAATTATGTAATCACTATCGAATGCGATGTTTAGTTACATACTGTACCCTACTGTACATCACAATGTTTAGTTACATACTGTACCCTACTGTACATCACAATGTTTAGTTACATACTGTACCCTACTGTACATCACAATGTTTAGTTACATACTGTACCCTACTGTACATCACAATGTTTAGTTACATACTGTACCCTACTGTACATCACAATGTTTAGTTACATACTGTACCCTACTGTACATCACAATGTTTAGTTACATCCCTACTGTACATCACAATGTTTAGTTACATACTGTACCCTACTGTACATCACAATGTTTAGTTACATACTGTACCCTACTGTACATCACAATGTTTAGTTACATACTGTACCCTACTGTACATCACAATGTTTAGTTACATACTGTACCCTACTGTACATCACAATGTTTAGTTACATACTGTACCCTACTGTACATCACAATGTTTAGTTACATACTGTACCCTACTGTACATCACAATGTTTAGTTACATACTGTACCCTACTGTACATCACAATGTTTAGTTACATACTGTACATCACATGCATCATTTGACCTTTCTGAACATAAAACACAGGTAATCAATCTAAGACTGTGTCCCAAGTGGAATCCTATAGTGTATGGTGCACTAATTTAGACCAGATCCCTGGTCAAAAGTAGTGCACCCTAATAGGTATTACAGCATTTTGGGACACAACCTAAATGTACAAGGCCAATGTTCCACTAACCTGGCAGCAGTTTGGTGGCGTGTTTCCCCGTTACAGTCTGGATGGGTTCCATGGTAACAGCAGATGACAAGGAGAACTCGCACTGGAACAGACTACCGATGTCCTCAGCCTTTAAGTTGTGTAATGTGAACTTGTACTGGTTCCATGTCACCTTCATGTAGGTGCAGTCAGCCACGTGACTGTTATTCACCTAATAATAATAATAATAATAATAATAATAACAATAATAATAATAATAATAATAATAATGATAATAATAATAATAATAATAATGATACTAATGATAATAATAATAATAATAATAATAATGATAATAATGATAATAATAATGATAATAACAATAATAATAATAATAATAATAATAACAATAATAATAATAATAATAATAATAATAATGATAATAATAATAATAATAATAATAATAACACATTTCATTTACAGAAGAATCTCAAGAAACGAAACAACAAACAAAGAAACAAACACTAAAGACAAACAAAATACAAAGTTGTAAAGTAATAAAATCACAGTCCTAAATTAATAAAGTTAGAAAGTCATAAAGTTATGATGTCATAAATTTATAAAGTTATAAAGTTATGATGTCATAAATTAATAAAGTTATAAAGTCATAAATTAATTCAGTTAAAGTTATGATGTCATAAATGTATAAAGTTATAAAGTTGTGAAGTTATGATGTCATAAATTAATAAAGTTATAAAGTTATGAAGTTATGAAGTTATAAAGTTATGATGTTATAAAGTCATAAAGTTATGATGTTATAAAGTCATAAATTAATTAAGTTATAAAGTCATGAATTAATAAAGTTATAAAGTCATAATGTCATGATGTTATACAGTCATAAATTAATAAAGTCATAAATTAATAAAGTTATGAAGTTATGGAGTTATAAAGTCATAAATTCCTAAAGTTATGTATTCATAAAGTTGAATTAAATTAAATTGAATTAAAGAATCAAGGCAGTTAAAAAAACAAGGCTAAAAGACTTTTGATTGGTTGGTCTGTAGATGGATAAGAGTTTTGATTGGTTGGTCTGTGGAGCGTCTTTCAGATGGTCAGGGAGAGGAGAAAGAGAGCAGAGTGCTCGGTCCCCCCATGGTCTGGACACCTGTCATGGGGACCTGAAGCAGTGGGGAGTGGCTGGAGCGGAGTGTGTGAGGTCACTCACCTGACAGACCATGGTAACATCTGCGTTATTGAGTCTGTTCAGCCTGGCGTCAATGACAAAGAGCTCATCTGTGTCTATGTAACTACAGGTGATGGAGACAGTACCGTCCGGGTTAAGTGTCCGGTTCTCAGGCTGCATCACCTGAACCTCTGGGAGGGGAGAGACAGTCAGAGTGAAACAAGAAGAGAGAAGATAACATACTGTAGAATCTTAACGGAAAGTCATCTGTGTGAGGAAACGTCACATTTATTTCCTCACAAATAAAAAATAAAAAATGAATCCATGGAAAACAATTTTCATTTTAGACAGTCACATTTCTTATGGCCTTTTATCCCAGACAGGTCAAAGAGGATAAACTTATATACATTTCCATTACTTTTAGTTATTATGTGGCAGGTGGATATAAATAAATACAAATCTCCATTTTCCAAAAAATGAATGACTTTACTAACATGATATATATATATATTGTATATAATGAAGCAGAAGGCAGATATCTCACCGTGGCTGGGGCAGAGAAGGATAAAGAGCCAGGCAGCCACAGAGAAGAGTCTGATTCTCATTTCAACTCTTCTTCTTATTTGGTTTGAACCTTTAGCTGAGTCTAACTCTGACAGACGCCAAATGAACAGTGATGACTAGGGGAAATCTCTCCTCTTAACTCTCTCGCTCTCCTCCTATCACAGGGCTTCAATTGGTATACTTGTCTGTCATTGGGGAGTGTCACAGACACCAAGTGGTAAAGTGGTTTAAAGTGTAGGATGGATTCCGACATGATTGATTTAAATGTAATTTGGAAAATAATTTTAAAAGATGTTTAAACATATGAAACCGATGTCCCCACCCCGTTCACATTCATTTTAATATCTCATGTCTATTATCATATGAATATGAAAGACCATTTCATACGCTAAAATGGATAGGAACTGTATATGGTTTGTGTACGGTTAAAATGCAGACAGAGGACTTGTTCATGGTAAAAAAAAAACTACTTCTGACCACACAGGACAATCTTTCTAGTTTTGATTTAGTAGATATGGACATAAGGAGGCATTCCCATAAGAATAGAGGGAGTTAGCTTTACCCATTCCTTACCAGTGGCACGCTTGTGTTTTGCTGTTGTTATAGCAGACTAATAGGCTCCTCTAAACACGTTAATTACAGCGCAATAACTTGTTAGTTATTAAATGCACACATTTGATCCTTTTCTCCATTGACCTTCGATGTAATTTTATAGGCCGTGTAAATCCGCTGTGCCAGCATGTTTAACGGATATCTTCTGCTATCAGAAAAAAGGAAAAACCCTTTGATTTCTAACGAGGTGAGCAGAATCGGTGGTTGGTGTTAAATGCCACATCCTGTTGTGTTGACTGTTTCTCTGACGTCTGTCACCAGGAACTAGACCTGAAGTCAGTCAGCAGTAAAGAGGCTAAGTCCCAAATGGCATCCTATTCCCTACATAGGATGCCATAGGACTCTGGTCTAAAGTAGTGCACTATGTAGGGAATAGGGTTCTATCGGGCACTATATAGTGCACTACTTTAGACCAGAGCCCTATAGAACTCTATTCACTATTCACTGTAAAAGGTGCGGTAGTCTCTAGAAGAAGAGGCCTCCTGTAGGGCACGCCTGGGTTCAACTACTATTTGAAATCTTTCAAATACTTTTAAGTGTTAGCTCTAGCCTGCCTGGAGTAGCAGGTGGATGGGGTTAGCGCGTATAGGATCTTCCTGCTGTTTCCGTTGTAACTGTCAAGTGGCCAATCGAGCCCGGCTAAAGCATTTGAAGTGATTTCAAATAGTGCTTGAACCCAGAGCTGCGTGGGGCCCGATCCTGACATCCTGTTATTAAGCTGTAAAAGCGCACACTGGAAACCGTGTCCCAAATGGCACCTTATTCACTACCAAAGTGTCCTATGGGCCCTGGTTAGAAGCAGTGCACTATATAGGGAATATGGTGTCAGTGGGGAAACTGCCAGATAGGGAGATGGAAGGATAATGTGAGTTCAAATCCTCTGAGCTGACAAGGTGACAACCCACTGTTCCCAGGCCGTCATTGAAAATAAGAATCAAACCTCCAAAGAAGAGCTTTGGAGGTTTGATCCACTTTTCTTTCTTATTATTACTATAGTAACAAGAATAGAGGACTATTTTTAAGAAAAAGTTGTTGTGGGGGTCAACGGTCAGAGTTCTTGACACCTGGTAATCTACAATGCCTTCCGAAACTATTTTATACTCCTCAAATGATTCCACTAGTTGTTGTGCTACAAGCTCATTTTTTTTATTTTTTTTATTTATTTGACCTTTATTTAACCAGGCAAGTCAGTTAAGAACACATTCTTATTTTCAATGACGGCCTGGGAACAGTGGGTTAACTGCCTGTTCAGGGGCAGAACGACAGATTTGTACCTTGTCAGCTCGGGGGTTTGAACTCGCAACCTTCCGGTTACTAGTCCAACGCTCTAACCACTAGGCTACGCTGCCGCCCCTGAAACCAATTTACTTCATAATGAAAAAGTAAAAATATGTTTATAGAAATGTTTGCTAATTTTATTGAAATTTTTTTTTTTTTTTTAACAAAAAATAAGTATTCACACCCTTGAGTCAACACATGTTAGATTCATCGTTGGCTGCGATTACAGCTGTGGGTATTTCTGAGTATCGAAGAGCTTTACTCATCTCATTACAGCTGTGGGTATTTCTGAGTATCGAAGAGCTTTACTCATCTCATTACAGCTGTGAGTATTTCTGAGTATCGAAGAGCTTTACTCATCTCATTACAGCTGTGAGTATTTCTGAGTATCGAAGAGCTTTACTCATCTCATTACAGCTGTGAGTATTTCTGAGTATCGAAGAGCTTTACTCATCTCATTACAGCTGTGGGTATTTCTGAGTATCGAAGAGCTTTACTCATCTCATTACAGCTGTGAGTATTTCTGAGTATCGAAGAGCTTTACTCATCTCATTACAGCTGTGAGTATTTCTGAGTATCGAAGAGCTTTACTCAGAATCTGGTCAAAAGGAGTGTACTACAGAGTCCTATAGACCCTGGTCAAAAGGAGTGCACTACAGAGTCCTATAGACCCTGGTCAAAAGGAGTGCACTACAGAGCCCTATAGACCCTGGTCAAAAGGAGTGCACTACAGAGTCCTATAGACCCTGGTCAAAAGGAGTGCACTACAGAGTCCTATAGACCCTGGTCAAAAGGAGTGCACTACAGAGTCCTATAGACCCTGGTCAAAAGGAGTGTACTACAGAGCCCTATAGAATCTGGTCAAAAGGAGTGCACTACAAAGCCCTATAGACCCTGGTCAAAAGGAGTGCACTACAGAGCCCTATAGACCCTGGTCAAAAGGAGTGCACTACAGAGTCCTATAGTCCCTGGTCAAAAGGAGTGCACTACAGAGTCCTATAGACCCTGGTCAAAAGGAGTGCACTACAGAGTCCTATAGACCCTGGTCAAAAGGAGTGCACTACAGAGTCCTATAGTCCCTGGTCAAAAGGAGTGTACTACAGAGCCCTATAGACCCTGGTCAAAAGGAGTGCACTACAGAGTCCTATAGACCCTGGTCAAAAGGAGTGCACTACAGAGCCCTATAGACCCTGGTCAAAAGGAGTGCACTACAGAGTCCTATAGTCCCTGGTCAAAAGGAGTGCACTACAGAGTCCTATAGACCCTGGTCAAAAGGAGTGCACTACAGAGTCCTATAGACCCTGGTCAAAAGGAGTGCACTACAGAGTCCTATAGTCCCTGGTCAAAAGGAGTGCGCTACAGAGTCCTATAGTCCCTGGTCAAAAGGAGTGCACTACAGAGGGAAGAACCTCTGGTTAGGGACTGAGTCCTACCGAGTCACAATAAAGAACCTCTGGTTCGGGCCCAACACGAGGTTGTGAAGTTAAACTCAAACATTAACATTCTCCATCCTTTATTTCTGCAACACACAAACAGCTTCATACAGTCTGATAATGTTTGATCATGTCTGATAATGTTTGATCATGTTTGATCATGTCTGATAATGTTTGATCATGTTTGATCATGTTTGATCATGTCTGATAATGTTTGATCATGTTTGATCATGTCTGATAATGTTTGATCATGTCTGATAATGTTTGATAATGTTTTATCGTTTTTGTGGCTCATGACTATCAGTGGCATCAACCTGTAATATGCAACTTGACATTATAAAAAATCATGACTATAATCTATAATATAAAATCAGAATTTATATGATATAATCTGTATTATAAACCTGGTAGTTTGGGTCCTGGATGGTTGATTAGCTGAAACAACATTTAATCTGTTTGTATATCAGACAATAAACCATAGGTATGACACAAAAATACTAGTTTAATGTTCTTTATGCTGGTAACCAGTCTATTTTAGCAATAAAGCACCGCGGGGCGGTTGTGGTATATGGCCAATATATCACGGCTAAGGACTGTAACCAGGCACTAGGCTCCGTGTTGTATAAAATGCTGTAGTTAAGACTATACCAGGTGTACTCCATATACCCACTTATTTTTCAGTGGCCAATTGTATTTACTCACTTCTAAATCCCCAGGATGAGTATCAAAGTAGTGTAGTGGAGGTTCACGCTGTGTTCGGTTGATGGAACAGACCAGAACGTTTAGTTTAAACATGTTGATCAACTACTATTTCTTCACAGGCGCAGCAGCGTGCTCACGGTGGAAGGCCAACGAGGGAATGTTACTAAACGCAGTTAGCAGGAAGACACGGTTCTAAAATGCACAACTCCACATGCGAGCGGTTTCATGTTGAAAGGGGGAGATCTGAAGATGCAACAACTATCATGGGTTGTTAATATGATTGGGATAATGACTAGGGATAATGACTAGGGATACTGACTAATGGGTTGTTAATATGACTGTGATAATGACTGGGATAATGGGTTGCTAATATGACTGGGATAATGGGCTGCTAATATGACTGGGATAATGGGTTGCTAATATGACTGGGATCATGGGTTGCTAATAGGACTGGGTTAATGACTAGGATAATGACTGAGATAATGTGCTGTTAATATGGCTGGGATAATGACTGGGATAATGGGTTGTTAATATGATGGGGATAATGGGTTGTTAATGTGACTGGGATAATGACTTGGATAATGACTGGAATAATGGGTTGTTAATATCACTGGGATAACGAATGGGATAATGAGTTGTTAATATCACTGGGATAATGACTGGAATAATGGGTTGTTAATATGACTGGGATAATGGGTTGTTAATATGACTAGGATAATGGGTTGTTAATATGACTTGGATAATGGGTTGCTAATATGACTGGGATAATGGGGTGTTAATATGACTGGGATAATGGGTGGTTAATATGGCTGGGATAATGGGTTGCTAATATGACTGGGATAATGACTAGGATAATGACTGAGATAATGTGCTGTTAATATGGCTGGGATAATGACTGGGATAATGGGTTGTTAATATGACGGGGATAATGGGTTGTTAATGCGACTGGGATAATGACTTGGATAATGACTGGGATAATGGGGTGTTAATATGACCGGGATAATGACTGGGATAATGGGTTGGTAATATCACTGGGATAATGACTGGGATAATGGGTTGTTAATATGACTGGGATAATGACTGGGATAATGGGTTGTTAATATCACTGGGATAATGACTGGGATAATGGGTTGTTAATATCACTGGGATAATGACTAGAATTATGGGTTGTTAATATGACTGGGATAATGGGTGGTTAATTTGACTAGAATAATGACTAGGATAATGACTGGGATAATGGGTAGTTATTATAACTAAGATAATGGGTTGTTAATTAATATGACTGGGATAATGGGTTGTTAATATGACTTGGATAATGGGTTGCTAATATGACTGGGATAAAGGGTTGTTAATATGACTGGGATAATGGGTTGCTAATATGACTGGGATAATGGGCTGCTAATATGACTGGGATAATGGGTTGTTAATATGACTGGGATAATGGGTTGTTCATATGACTGGGATAATGACTAGGATAATGACTGAGATAATGTGCTGTTAATATGGCTGGGATAATGGGTTGTTAATATGACGGGGATAATGGGTTGTTAATGTGACTGGGATAATGACTTGGATAATGACTGGGATAATGGGGGTGTTAATATCACTGGGATAACGACTGGGATAATGGGTTGTTAATATGACTAGGATAATGGGTTGTTAATATGACTTGGATAATGGGTTGCTAATATGACTGGGATAATGGGCTGTTAATGACTGGATACTGTGAACCATCAGATCCTCCTCTCCACCCTCTCCGAGTTGGGCATCTCCGGCGCGGCCCACGCTTGGATTGCGTCCTACCTGACAGGTCGCTCCTACCAGGTGGCGTGGCGAGAATCTGTCTCCTCACCACGCGCTCTCACCACTGGTGTCCCCCAGGGCTCTGTTCTAGGCCCTCTCCTATTCTCGCTATACACCAAGTCACTTGGCTCTGTCATAACCTCACATGGTCTCTCCTATCATTGCTATGCAGACGACACACAATTAATCTTCTCCTTTCCCCCTTCTGATGACCAGGTGGCGAATCGCATCTCTGCATGTCTGGCAGACATATCAGTGTGGATGACGGATCACCACCTCAAGCTGAACCTCGGCAAGACGGAGCTGCTCTTCCTTCCGGGGAAGGACTGCCCGTTCCATGATCTCGCCATCACGGTTGACAACTCCATTGTGTCCTCCTCCCAGAGCGCTAAGAACCTTGGCGTGATCCTGGACAACACCCTGTCGTTCTCAACTAACATCAAGGCGGTGGCCCGTTCCTGTAGGTTCATGCTCTACAACATCCGCAGAGTACGACCCTGCCTCACACAGGAAGCGGCGCAGGTCCTAATCCAGGCACTTGTCATCTCCCGTCTGGATTACTGCAACTCGCTGTTGGCTGGGCTCCCTGCCTGTGCCATTAAACCCCTACAACTCATCCAGAACGCCGCAGCCCGTCTGGTGTTCAACCTTCCCAAGTTCTCTCACGTCACCCCGCTCCTCCGCTCTCTCCACTGGCTTCCAGTTGAAGCTCGCATCCGCTACAAGACCATGGTGCTTGCCTACGGAGCTGTGAGGGGAACGGCACCTCAGTACCTCCAGGCTCTGATCAGGCCCTACACCCAAACAAGGGCACTGCGTTCATCCACCTCTGGCCTGCTCGCCTCCCTACCACTGAGGAAGTACAGTTCCCGCTCAGCCCAGTCAAAACTGTTCGCTGCTCTGGCTCCCCAATGGTGGAACAAACTCCCTCACGACGCCAGGACAGCGGAGTCAATCACCACCTTCCGGAGACACCTGAAACCCCACCTCTTTAAGGAATACCTAGGATAGGGTAAGTAATCCTTCTCACCCCCCTTAAAAGATTTAGATGCACTATTGTAAAGTGGCTGTTCCACTGGATGTCATAAGGTGAATGCACCAATTTGTAAGTCGCTCTGGATAAGAGCGTCTGCTAAATGACTTAAATGTAATGTGATGTAATGACTGGGATAATGGGTGGTTAATATGACTGGGATAATGACTAGGATAATGACTGGGATAATGGGTTGTTAATATGACTGGGATAATGACTGGGATAATGGGTTGTTAATATGACGGGGATAATGGGTTGTTAATGTGACTGGGATAATGACTTTGATAATGACTGGGATAATGGGGTGTTAATATGACTGGGATAATGACTGGGATAATGACTGGGATAATGGGTTGTTAATATGACTGGGATAATGACTGGGATAATGGGTTGGTAATATCACTGGGATAATGACTGGGATAATGGGTTGTTAATATCACTGGGATAATGACTGGAATAATGGGTTGCTAATATGACTGGGATAATGGGTTGTTAATGTGACTGGGATAATGACTTTGATAATGACTGGGATAATGGGGTGTTAATATGACTGGGATAATGACTGGGAGAATGACTGGGATAATGGGTTGTTAATATGACTGGGATAATGACTGGGATAATGGGTTGGTAATATCACTGGGATAATGACTGGGATAATGGGTTGTTAATATCACTGGGATAATGACTGGAATAATGGGTTGTTAATATGACTGGGATAATGGGTGGTTAATTTGACTAGAATAATGACTAGGATAATGACTGGGATAATGGGTAGTTATTATAACTAAGATAATGGGTTGTTAATATGACTGGGATAATGGGTTGTTAATAATATGACTTGGATAATGGGTTGCTAATATGACTGGGATAAAGGGTTGTTAATATGACTGGGATAATGGGTTGTTAATATGACTGGGATAATGGGTTGTTCATATGACTGGGATAATGACTAGGATAATGACTGAGATAATGTGCTGTTAATATGGCTGGGATAATGGGTTGTTAATATGACGGGGATAATGGGTTGTTAATGTGACTGGGATAATGACTTGGATAATGACTGGGATAATGGGGGTGTTAATATCACTGGGATAACGACTGGGATAATGGGTTGTTAATATGACTAGGATAATGGGTTGTTAATATGACTTGGATAATGGGTTGCTAATATGACTGGGATAATGGGCTGTTAATGACTGGATACTGTGAACCATCAGATCCTCCTCTCCACCCTCTCCGAGTTGGGCATCTCCGGCGCGGCCCACGCTTGGATTGCGTCCTACCTGACAGGTCGCTCCTACCAGGTGGCGTGGCGAGAATCTGTCTCCTCACCACGCGCTCTCACCACTGGTGTCCCCCAGGGCTCTGTTCTAGGCCCTCTCCTATTCTCGCTATACACCAAGTCACTTGGCTCTGTCATAACCTCACATGGTCTCTCCTATCATTGCTATGCAGACGACACACAATTAATCTTCTCCTTTCCCCCTTCTGATGACCAGGTGGCAAATCGCATCTCTGCATGTCTGGCAGACATATCAGTGTGGATGACGGATCACCACCTCAAGCTGAACCTCGGCAAGACGGAGCTGCTCTTCCTTCCGGGGAAGGACTGCCCGTTCCATGATCTCGCCATCACGGTTGACAACTCCATTGTGTCCTCCTCCCAGAGCGCTAAGAACCTTGGCGTGATCCTGGACAACACCCTGTCGTTCTCAACTAACATCAAGGCGGTGGCCCGTTCCTGTAGGTTCATGCTCTACAACATCCGCAGAGTACGACCCTGCCTCACACAGGAAGCGGCGCAGGTCCTAATCCAGGCACTTGTCATCTCCCGTCTGGATTACTGCAACTCGCTGTTGGCTGGGCTCCCTGCCTGTGCCATTAAACCCCTACAACTCATCCAGAACGCCGCAGCCCGTCTGGTGTTCAACCTTCCCAAGTTCTCTCACGTCACCCCGCTCCTCCGCTCTCTCCACTGGCTTCCAGTTGAAGCTCGCATCCGCTACAAGACCATGGTGCTTGCCTACGGAGCTGTGAGGGGAACGGCACCTCAGTACCTCCAGGCTCTGATCAGGCCCTACACCCAAACAAGGGCACTGCGTTCATCCACCTCTGGCCTGCTCGCCTCCCTACCACTGAGGAAGTACAGTTCCCGCTCAGCCCAGTCAAAACTGTTCGCTGCTCTGGCTCCCCAATGGTGGAACAAACTCCCTCACGACGCCAGGACAGCGGAGTCAATCACCACCTTCCGGAGACACCTGAAACCCCACCTCTTTAAGGAATACCTAGGATAGGGTAAGTAATCCTTCTCACCCCCCCCCCCTTAAAAGATTTAGATGCACTATTGTAAAGTGGCTGTTCCACTGGATGTCATAAGGTGAATGCACCAATTTGTAAGTCGCTCTGGATAAGAGCGTCTGCTAAATGACTTAAATGTAATGTAATGTAATGACTGGGATAATGGGTGGTTATTATGACTGGGATAATGACTAGGATAATGACTGGGATAATGGGTTGTTAATATGACTGGGATAATGACTGGGATAATGGGTTGTTAATATGACGGGGATAATGGGTTGTTAATGTGACTGGGATAATGACTTTGACAATGACTGGGATAATGGGGTGTTAATATGACTGGGATAATGACTGGGATAATGACTGGGATAATGGGTTGTTAATATGACTGGGATAATGACTGGGATAATGGGTTGGTAATATCACTGGGATAATGACTGGGATAATGGGTTGTTAATATCACTGGGATAATGACTGGAATAATGGGTTGCTAATATGACTGGGATAATGGGTTGTTAATGTGACTGGGATAATGACTTTGATAATGACTGGGATAATGGGGTGTTAATATGACTGGGATGATGACTGGGATAATGACTGGGATAATGGGTTGTTAATATGACTGGGATAATGACTGGGATAATGGGTTGGTAATATCACTGGGATAATGACTGGGATAATGGGTTGTTAATATCACTGGGATAATGACTGGAATAATGGGTTGTTAATATGACTGGGATAATGGGTGGTTAATTTGACTAGAATAATGACTAGGATAATGACTGGGATAATGGGTAGTTATTATAACTAAGATAATGGGTTGTTAATATGACTGGGATAATGGGTTGTTAATAATATGACTTGGATAATGGGTTGCTAATATGACTGGGATAAAGGGTTGTTAATATGACTGGGATAATGGGTTGTTAATATGACAGGGATAATGTGTTGTTAATATGACTGGGATAATGACTAGGATAATGACTGAGATAATGTGCTGTTAATATGGCTGGGATAATGACTGGGATAATATGTTGACAGTTGACAGTTGAAAGAACCAATTGGACAGGATAATGAGGAGGTCTAAATCAAATAATTGCCTCCATGTTTCTATGGTGGGATTGTGGCTATAGGTTACATTGAAGCAAGGCAAGACAGGCCTTATAATATGAAGTAAAATGTCCAGATTTCAAACAATTAAGGAAAACCTAAAATATAGTGATGGTAATGATAGACTGTCTTCTGGTAGATGGAAAGGCTTTCCCAGAAACCTTCTCTATTAAATGTTAGCTAGCTACAAAGTAGCCTATGGCTGAATGGCAAAATGATATCGTGATTATTCGCATCAATCCAGTGGCCTCATGGGCTACAGAAACACTGCTAACCAAACAACAGCGCTAGGTGGCTATACTACAGAAACACTGCTAACTAAACAACAGTGCTAGGTGGCTGTACTACAGAAACACTGCTAACCAAACAACAGTGCTAGGTGGCTGTACTACGGAAACACTGCTAACCAAACAACAGTGCTAGGTGGCTGTACTACAGAAACACTGCTAACCAAACAACAGTGCTAGGTGGCTGTACTACAGAAACACTGCTAACCAAACAACAGTGCTAGGTGGCTGTACTACAGAAACACTGCTAACCAAACAACAGTGCTAGGTGGCTGTACTACAGAAACACTGCTAACTAAACAACAGTGCTAGGTGGCTGTACTACGGAAACACTGCTAACCAAACAACAGTGCTAGGTGGCTGTACTACAGAAACACTGCTAACCAAACAACAGTGCTAGGTGGCTGTACTACAGAAACACTGCTAACTAAACAACAGTGCTAGGTGGCTGTACTACAGAAACACTGCTAACCAAACAACAGTGCTAGGTGGCTGTACTACGGAAACACTGCTAACCAAACAACAGTGCTAGGTGGCTGTACTACAGAAACACTGCTAACCAAACAACAGTGCTAGGTGGCTGTACTACAGAAACACCCCTAACCAAACAACAGTGCTAGGTAGCTGTACTACAGAAACACTGCTAACCAAACAACAGTGCTAGGTAGCTGTACTACGGAAACACTGCTAACCAAACAACAGTGCTAGGTGGCTGTACTATGGAAACACTGCTAACTAAACAACAGTGCTAGGTGCCTGTTTAGTTGAATTAAAAGTGGTCTACTGATGTGGTTTAATTATTGTTATGGACTTGGAACATCCAATTTCGTTGTTTTTCTATTTTAAAAAAGTGTGACTGTGAGACCCGAGAACCTGAAACTAATGGATAATATGTAATAAATAAATAAATAAATCAGTTGACATCCTCAATAGTAGTTTCAATAGTAGTCCTACTATTCGCCTACTGCACAGTACAGTTTGGGTTGGCCTGACTGGGAAAGACCAATATGGGATTTATCCTTTTAGGTCATTCAGAGTGTATGTCACTGTTTCTCATAGAATGGTTCACACAGGGCACCTTACACCTTTACAGGGACGATTGGAAGTTGGCTCCCCTGCCTGTTCAGTCACCGTCCCACTAGCCGCTACAGATCCCATTTTCGTTTGTCTGTTGGTTTTGTCTTATTAGTTTCACCTGTGCGTATTTTAGTTGAATTAGCTTCCCTATATGTAGTGGGTTGTCCCGCCCTTGTTTTGTGCGGGATTGTTTTTGTTACTCTGTTGGATTGTGGCGCCCATGTGTGTATTCTCCGGACCGTTTGGCCCTGTGTTTGGGCTGGTCTATGCCGTTTTTTTGGAGGAGAATAAATCACGATATACTGAACCCTGCTCTCTGCGCCTGATTCCAACCCACCACTCCTAGTATCCCGTGACAGCTCAATCCAAGAGTACAACCAATTGATTTCAGCATTACCCCAAAAATGGAGGTGGCAGCGGGAGGTAGGGAACTGGTCTGTCTGCCCAATATAAAGGATCAAAACTGCATAAATAGGAAAGTTTCATTTGAGGACTAGGATGTTGACAACTGTGCCATACAGGTTGCAAAATAGTTGGGAAGAGATTTTCCATGGTACAGGGTGTATGGTACAGGGTGTATGGTACAGGGTGTATGGTACAGGGTGTATGGTACAGCGTGTATGGTACAGGGTGTATGGTACAGGGTGTATGGTACAGGGTGTATGGTACAGGGTGTATGGTACAGGGTGTATGGTACAGGGTGTATGGTACAGGGTGTATGGTACAGCGTGTATGGTACAGGGTGTATGGTACAGCGTGTATGGTACAGGGTGTATGGTACAGGGTGTATGGTACAGGGTGTATGGTACAGGGTGTATGGTACAGGGTGTATGGTACAGCGTGTATGGTACAGGGTGTATGGTACAGGGTGTATGGTACAGGGTGTATGGTACAGGGTGTATGGTACAGGGTGTATGGTACAGCGTGTATGGTACAGCGTGTATGGTACAGGGTGTATGGTACAGGGTGTATGGTACAGGGTGTATGGTACAGGGTGTATGGTACAGGGTGTATGGTACAGGGTGTATGGTACAGGGTGTATGGTACAGGGTGTATGGTACAGCGTGTATGGTACAGGGTGTATGGTACAGGGTGTATGGTACAGGGTGTATGGTACAGGGTGTATGGTACAGCGTGTATGGTACAGGGTGTATGGTACAGGGTGTATGGTACAGCGTGGTACAGGGTGTATGGTACAGCGTGTATGGTACAGGGTGTATGGTACAGGGTGTATGGTACAGCGTGTATGGTACAGCGTGTATGGTACAGGGTGTATGGTACAGGGTGTATGGTACAGGGTGTATGGTACAGGGTGTATGGTACAGCGTGTATGGTACAGGGTGTATGGTACAGGGTGTATGGTACAGCGTGTATGGTACAGGGTGTATGGTACAGGGTGTATGGTACAGGGTGTATGGTACAGCGTGTATGGTACAGGGTGTATGGTACAGGGTGTATGGTACAGGGTGTATGGTACAGGGTGTATGGTACAGCGTGTATGGTACAGGGTGTATGGTACAGCGTGTATGGTACAGCGTGTATGGTACAGGGTGTATGGTACAGCGTGTATGGTACAGCGTGTATGGTACAGGGTGTATGGTACAGGGTGTATGGTACAGGGTGTATGGTACAGCGTGTATGGTACAGGGTGTATGGTACAGGGTGTATGGTACAGCGTGTATGGTACAGGGTGTATGGTACAGGGTGTATGGTACAGGGTGTATGGTACAGCGTGTATGGTACAGGGTGTATGGTACAGGGTGTATGGTACAGGGTGTATGGTACAGCGTGTATGGTACAGGGTGTATGGTACAGGGTGTATGGTACAGCGTGTATGGTACAGGGTGTATGGTACAGCGTGTATGGTACAGGGTGTATGGTACAGGGTGTATGGTACAGCGTGTATGGTACAGGGTGTATGGTACAGGGTGTATGGTACAGGGTGTATGGTACAGGGTGTATGGTACAGCGTGTATGGTACAGGGTGTATGGTACAGGGTGTATGGTACAGGGTGTATGGTACAGGGTGTATGGTACAGGGTGTATGGTACAGGGTGTATGGTACAGCGTGTATGGTACAGGGTGTATGGTACAGGGTGTATGAGTTGATATATAAAACAATGTAAGATTCAAGACTTCGTGCTTTTCAGCTAAAATTATTATATAGAATTCTTTCCACCAACAAAACGTTGAATATTTTGGACATAAAATCACCGAAGCAGATTTTTTGTGAGGATACAGAATCAATAGACCATTTATTTTGGTATTGCCCTCAGGCAGCCTGTTTCTGGTCTCATGTTCAGGAATGGCTGAAAATGAACAGCATTGATCTAAAATTGACCCTAGAAATAGTACTGTTAGGAGATCTGGAGAGACCTGGTCAGTCAATTACTAATATACTAATACTCTTAGTAAAAGTATTTATCTTCAACTCCCAATCTGTGGATTCTATTCCATTCGACAGATTGAAATTGTACGTTAAACATCACAGTACAGTTGAAAGATATGTGTTGTGTAGAAACACGAAGTGGGTGGCCAGTAGACATAGATGGGATGGGCTGAGGGAAGCTGCGGGTTGGGATGGGCTGAGGGAAGCTGAGGGTTGGTATGGGATGAGGGAAGCTGAGGGTTGGGATGGAATGTGCTGAGGAAGCTGAGGGTTGGTATGTGCTGAGGGAAGCTGAGGGTTGGTATGTGCTGAGGGAAGCTGAGGGTTGGTATGGGCTGCGGGAAGCTGAGGGTTGGGATGGAATGGGCTGAGGGAAGCTGAGGGTTGGGATGGGATGGGCTGAGGGAAGCTGAGGGTTGGGATGGGAGGGGCTGAGGGAAGCTGAGGGTTGGGATTGGATGGGCTGAGGGAAGCTGAGGGTTGGGATGGGATGGGCTGAGAGAATCTGGGGGTTGGGATGGGCTGAGGGAAGCTGAGGGTTGGGATGGGATGGGCTGAGGGAAGCTCAGGGTTGAGATGGGATGGGCTAAGGGAAGCTGATGGTTGGGGTGGGCTGAGAGAAGCTGGGGGTTGGGATGGGCTGAGGGAAGCTGAGGGTTGGGATGGGCTGAGAGAAGCTGGGGGTTGGGATGGGCTGAGGGAAGCTGAGGGTTGGGATGGGATGGGCTGAGGAAGCTGAGGGTTGGGATGGGAGGGGCTGAGGGTAGCTGAGGGTTGGGATGGGCTGAGGGAAGCTGAGGGTTGGGATGGAATGGGCTGAGGGAAGCTGAGGGTTGGTATGGGCTGGGCTGAGGAAGCTGAGGGTTGGTATGGGCTGGGCTGAGGGAAACTGAGGGTTGGGATGGGATGGGCTGAGGGAAGCTGAGGGTTGGTATGGGCTGGGCTGAGGGAAGCTGAGGGTTGGGATTTGGAATTGGAGACAAGTGGGAGTGGAGTTGCTGTGTGGAAGATAGAATGATGGTCAAAGAGAAAAGTAAAACATTAAATACATTTAAAAAAAGTCTAAATAAAACATAATAAAAGTGAATGACACTAAGGGGGCAGTGTTTTTACAACTAATGCCGGTTTGCCTGAGGCTGATGCCGTGCAGGTGTTTGCACACATGCATATACACACTCTCATTCAAATAAACACATACAAGAAAACAGACATACATGTAATAGTGCCAGACATGCACACAAACATATACAGTTGGCATTGCTGTTATGATTTTAGTTGTCCTTCATGTGCTATTGTCTTGCATTGTTGTTTTGCTGTTTTCTTCTGTCTTCCTTTCATTCTCTTGGTTGTTCATTCTCTGGGTTGTTGGTGCATTGGGGGTAGGGGTTCATTCTATTGGTTGTTCATTCTCTTGGTTGTTCATTCTCTTGGTTGTTGGTGCTTTGGGGGTTATTGGGGGTAGGGGTTCATTCTCTTGGTTGTTGGTGCATTGGGGGGTTCTTGGGGGTGGGGTTCATTCTCTTGGTTGTTCATTCTCTTGGTTGTTGGTGCTTTGGGGGGTTCTTGGGGGTAGGGGTTCATTCTCTTGGTTGTTGGTGCATTGGGGGTTGTTGGGGGTGGGGTTCATTCTCTTGGTTGTTGGTGCATTGGGGGTTCTTGGGGGTGGGGTTCATTCTCTTGGTTGTTCATTCTCTTGGTTGTTGGTGCTTTGGGGGTTCTTGGGGGTAGGGGTTCATTCTCTTGGTTGCTGGTGCTTTGGGGGGTCTTGGGGGTAGGGGTTTATTATCTTGGTTGCTGGTGCATTGGGGGGGGTTCTCGGGGATCGGGGTTCATTCTCTTGGTTGCTGGTGCTTTGGGGGGGTCTTGGGGGTAGGGGTTTATTATCTTGGTTGTTGGTGCTTTGGGGGTTATTGGGGTAGGGGTTCATTCTCATGGTTGTTGGCGCATTGGGGGCTTCTTGTGGGTAGGGGTTCATTCTCTTGGTTGTTGGTGCTTTGGGGGTTCTTGGGGGTTCATTCTCTTGGTTGTTGGTGCATTGGGGGTTTCTTGGGGTGGGGTTCATTATCTTGGTTGTTGGTGCTTTGGGGGTTCTTGGGGGTTCATTCTCTTGGTTGTTGGTGCATTGGGGGTTTCTTGGGGTGGGGTTCATTATCTTGGTTGTTGGTGCTTTGGGGGTTCTTGGGGGTAGGGGTTAATTCTCTTGGTTGTTGGTGCTTTGGGGGTTCTTGGGGTAGGGGTACATTCTCTTGGTTGTTGGTGCATTGGGGGTTATTGGGGGTAGGGGTTCATTCTCTTGGTTGTTGGTGCTTTGGGGGTTCTTGGGGGTAGGGGTTCATTATCTTGTTGTTGGTGCATTGGGGGTTATTGGGGGTGGGCTCATTCTCTTGGTTGTTGGTGCATTGGGGGATCTTGGGGGTAGGGGTTAATTCTCTTGTTGTTGGTGCATTGGGGGTTCTTGGGGTTAGGGGTTCATTCTCTTGGTTGTTGGTGCTTTGGGGGTTCATTCTCTTGGTTGTTGGTGCTTTGGGGGTTCTTGGGGTAGGGGTTCATTCTCTTGGTTGTTGGTGCTTTGGGGGTTCTTGGGGGTAGGGGTTCATTCTCTTGGTTGTTGGTGCTTTGGGGGTTGTTGGGGGTAGGGGTTCATTCTCTTGGATGTTGGTGCTTTGGGGTGTTATTGGGGGTAGGGGTTCATTCTCTTGGTTGTTGGTGCATTGGGGTTTCTTGGGGTGGGGTTCATTCTCTTTGTTGTTGGTGCATTGGGGTTTCTTGGGGGTGGGATTCAGTCTCTTGGTTGTTAGTGCATTGGGGGTTCTTGGGGGTGGGGGTTTATTATCTTGGTTGCTGGTGCATTGGGGGTTCTCGGGGATCGGGGTTCATTCTCTTGGTTGTTGGCGCATTGGGGGCTTCTTGTGGGTAGGGGTTCATTCTCTTGGTTGTTGGTGCTTTGGGGGTTATTGGGGGTAGGGGTTCATTCTCTTGGTTGTTGGCGCATTGGGGGCTTCTTGTGGGTAGGGGTTCATTCTCTTGGTTGTTGGTGCTTTGGGGGTTCTTGGGGTTCATTCTCTTGGTTGTTGGTGCTTTGGGGGTTCTTGGGGTTCATTCTCTTGGTTGTTGGTGCATTGGGGGTTTCTTGGGGGTGGGGTTCATTATCTTGGTTGTTGGTGCTTTGGGGGTTCTTGGGGTAGGGGTTCATTCTCTTGGTTGTTGGTGCTTTGGGGGTTCATTCTCTTGGTTGTTGGTGCTTTGGGGGTTCTTGGGGGTAGGGGTTCATTATCTTGTTGTTGGTGCATTGGGGGTTATTGGGGGTGGGCTCATTCTCTTGGTTGTTGGTGCATTGGGGGATCTTGGGGTAGGGGTTAATTCTCTTGTTGTTGGTGCATTGGGGGTTCTTGGGGTTAGGGGTTCATTCTCTTGGTTGTTGGTGCTTTGGGGGTTCATTCTCTTGGTTGTTGGTGCTTTGGGGGTTCTTGGGGGTAGGGGTTCATTCTCTTGGTTGTTGGTGCTTTGGGGGTTCTTGGGGTAGGGGTTCATTCTCTTGGTTGTTGGTGCTTTGGGGGTTGTTGGGGGTAGGGGTTCATTCTCTTGGATGTTGGTGCTTTGGGGTGTTATTGGGGGTAGGGGTTCATTCTCTTGGTTGTTGGTGCATTGGGGGTTTCTTGGGGGTGGGGTTCATTCTCTTTGTTGTTGGTGCATTGGGGGTTTCTTGGGGTGGGATTCAGTCTCTTGGTTGTTAGTGCATTGGGGGTTCTTGGGGGTGGGGGTTTATTATCTTGGTTGCTGGTGCATTGGGGGTTCTCGGGGATCGGGGTTCATTCTCTTGGTTGTTGGCGCATTGGGGGCTTCTTGTGGGTAGGGGTTCATTCTCTTGGTTGTTGGTGCTTTGGGGGTTATTGGGGTAGGGGTTCATTCTCTTGGTTGTTGGCGCATTGGGGGCTTCTTGTGGGTAGGGGTTCATTCTCTTGGTTGTTGGTGCTTTGGGGGTTCTTGGGGTTCATTCTCTTGGTTGTTGGTGCTTTGGGGGTTCTTGGGGTTCATTCTCTTGGTTGTTGGTGCATTGGGGGTTTCTTGGGGTGGGGTTCATTATCTTGGTTGTTGGTGCTTTGGGGGTTCTTGGGGGTAGGGGTTCATTCTCTTGGTTGTTGGTGCTTTGGGGGTTCTTGGGAGTAGGGGTTCATTATCTTGTTGTTGGTGCATTGGGGGTTATTGGGGGTGGGCTCATTGTCTTGGTTGTTGGTGCATTGGGGGATCTTGGGGGTAGGGGTTCATTCTCTTGTTGTTGGTGCATTGGGGGAGGTTCTTGGGGGTGGGGTTCATTCTCTTGTTGTTGGTGCATTGGGGGTAGGGGTTCATTCTCTTGGTTGTTGGTGCATTGGGGGGTTCTTGGGGGTAGGGGTTCATTCTCTTGTTGTTGGTGCATTGGGGGTAGGGGTTCATTCTCTTGTTGTTTGTGCATTGGGGGTAGGGGTTCATTCTCTTGGTTGTTGGTGCTTTGGGGGTTCTTGGGGGTAGGGGTTCATTCTCTTGTTGTTGGTGCATTGGGGGTAGGGGTTCATTCTCTTGGTTGTTGGTGCATTGGGGGTAGGGGTTCATTCTCTTGGTTGTTGGTGCATTGGGGGTAGGGGTTCATTCTATTGGTTGTTCATTCTATTGGTTGTTCATTCTCTTGGTTGTTCATTCTCTTGGTTGTTCATTCTCTTGTTTGTTCATTATCTTGGTTGTTCATTCTCATGGTTGTTGGTGCATTGGGGGTAGGGGTTCATTCTCTTGGTTGTTGGTGCTTTGGGGAGTTCTTGGGGGTAGGGTTCATTCTCTTGGTTGTTGGTGCATTGGGGGATCTTGGGGGTAGGGGTTCATTCTCTTGGTTGTTGGTGCTTTGGGGGGTTCTTGGGGGTAGGGGTTCATTCTCTTGTTGTTGGTGCATTTCGGGTTAGGGTTTGGGAGTAGGGGTTCATTCTCTTGGTTGTTGGTGCTTTGGGGGTTCTTGGGGGTAGGGGTTCATTATCTTGTTGTTGGTGCATTGGGGGTTATTTGGGGTGGGCTCATTCTCTTGGTTGTTGGTGCATTGGGGGATCTTGGGGTAGGGGTTAATTCTCTTGTTGTTGGTGCATTGGGGGTTCTTGGGGGTAGGGGTTCATTCTCTTGGTTGTTGGTGCTTTGGGGGTTCATTCTCTTGGTTGTTGGTGCTTTGGGGGTTCTTGGGGTAGGGGTTCATTCTCTTGGTTGTTGGGGCTTTGGGGGTTCTTGGGGGTAGGGGTTCATTCTCTTGGATGTTGGTGCTTTGGGGGTTATTGGGGGTGGGGGTTCATTCTCTTGGTTGTTGGTGCTTTGGGGGTTCTTGGGGATAGGGGTTCATTCTCTTGGTTGTTGGTGCTTTGGGGGTTCTTGGGGGTAGGGGTTCATTATCTTGTTGTTGGTGCATTGGGGGTTATTGGGGTGGGCTCATTCTCTTGGTTGTTGGTGCATTGGGGGGATCTTGGGGGTAGGGGTTAATTCTCTTGTTGTTGGTGCATTGGGGGTTCTTGGGGTAGGGGTTCATTCTCTTGGTTGTTGGTGCTTTGGGGGTTCATTCTCTTGGTTGTTGGTGCTTTGGGGGTTCTGGGGGTAGGGGTTCATTCTCTTGGTTGTTGGTGCATCGGGGTTCTTGGGGGTAGGGGTTCATTATCTTGGCTGTTGGTGCATTGGGGTTTCTTGGGGGTGGGGTTCATTCTCTTGGTTGTTGGTGCATTAGGGGTTTCTTGGGGTGAGATTCATTCTCTTGGTTGTCGGTGCATTGGGGGGTTCTTGGGGTGGGGGTTCATTATCTTGGTTGCTGGTGCATTGGGGGTTCTAAGGGATCGGGGTTCATTCTCTTGGTTGTTGGTGCTTTGGGGGTTCTTGGGGATAGGGTTCATTCTCTTGGTTGCTGGTGCTTTGGGGGGTATTGGGGGTAGGGGTTCATTCTCTTGGTTGTTGGTGCATTGGGGGTTTCTTGGGGGTGGGGTTCATTCTCTTGGTTGTTGGTGCATTGGGGGTTCTTGGGGGTGGGGTTCATTCTCTTGGTTGTTGGTGCATTGGGGGTTCTTGGGGGTGGGGTTCATTCTCTTGGTTGTTAGTGCATGGGGGGTTCTTGGGGGTGGGGGTTCATTCTCTTGGTTGTTGGTGCATTGGGGGTTTCTTGTGGGTAGGGGTTCATTCTCTTGGTTGTTGGTGCATTGGGGGTTTCTTGGGGGTAGGGGTTCATTCTCTTGGATGTTGGTGCTTTGGGGTGTTATTGGGGGTAGGGGTTCATTCTCTTGGTTGTTGGTGCATTGGGGGTTTCTTGGGGGTGGGGTTCATTCTCTTTGTTGTTGGTGCATTGGGGTTTCTTGGGGGTGGGATTCAGTCTCTTGGTTGTTAGTGCATTGGGGGGGTTCTTGGGGTGGGGGTTTATTATCTTGGTTGCTGGTGCATTGGGGGGGTTCTCGGGGATCGGGGTTCATTCTCTTGGTTGTTGGCGCATTGGGGGCTTCTTGTGGGTAGGGGTTCATTCTCTTGGTTGTTGGTGCTTTGGGGGTTATTGGGGGTAGGGGTTCATTCTCTTGGTTGTTGGCGCATTGGGGGCTTCTTGTGGGTAGGGGTTCATTCTCTTGGTTGTTGGTGCTTTGGGGGTTCTTGGGGTTCATTCTCTTGGTTGTTGGTGCTTTGGGGGTTCTTGGGGTTCATTCTCTTGGTTGTTGGTGCATTGGGGTTTCTTGGGGGTGGGGTTCATTATCTTGGTTGTTGGTGCTTTGGGGGTTCTTGGGGGTAGGGGTTCATTCTCTTGGTTGTTGGTGCTTTGGGGGTTCTTGGGAGTAGGGGTTCATTATCTTGTTGTTGGTGCATTGGGGGTTATTGGGGTGGGCTCATTGTCTTGGTTGTTGGTGCATTGGGGGATCTTGGGGGTAGGGGTTCATTCTCTTGTTGTTGGTGCATTGGGGGAGGTTCTTGGGGGGGGGTTCATTCTCTTGTTGTTGGTGCATTGGGGTAGGGGTTCATTCTCTTGGTTGTTGGTGCATTGGGGGGTTCTTGGGGTGGGGTTCATTCTCTTGTTGTTGGTGCATTGGGGGTAGGGGTTCATTCTCTTGTTGTTTGTGCATTGGGGGTAGGGGTTCATTCTCTTGGTTGTTGGTGCTTTGGGGGGTTCTTGGGGGTAGGGGTTCATTCTCTTGTTGTTGGTGCATTGGGGGTAGGGGTTCATTCTCTTGGTTGTTGGTGCATTGGGGGTAGGGGTTCATTCTCTTGGTTGTTGGTGCATTGGGGGTAGGGGTTCATTCTATTGGTTGTTCATTCTCTTGGTTGTTCATTCTCTTGGTTGTTCATTCTCTTGTTTGTTCATTATCTTGGTTGTTCATTCTCGTGGTTGTTGGTGCATTGGGGGTAGGGGTTCATTCTCTTGGTTGTTGGTGCTTTGGGGGGTTCTTGGGGGTAGGGGTTCATTCTCTTGGTTGTTGGTGCATTGGGGGATCTTGGGGGTAGGGGTTCATTCTCTTGGTTGTTGGTGCTTTGGGGGTTCTTGGGGTAGGGGTTCATTCTCTTGTTGTTGGTGCATTTCGGGTTATTGGGAGTAGGGGTTCATTCTCTTGGTTGTTGGTGCTTTGGGGGTTCTTGGGGTAGGGGTTCATTATCTTGTTGTTGGTGCATTGGGGGTTATTTGGGGTGGGCTCATTCTCTTGGTTGTTGGTGCATTGGGGGATCTTGGGGTAGGGGTTAATTCTCTTGTTGTTGGTGCATTGGGGGTTCTTGGGGTAGGGGTTCATTCTCTTGGTTGTTGGTGCTTTGGGGGTTCATTCTCTTGGTTGTTGGTGCTTTGGGGGTTCTTGGGGTAGGGGTTCATTCTCTTGGTTGTTGGGGCTTTGGGGGTTCTTGGGGGTAGGGGTTCATTCTCTTGGATGTTGGTGCTTTGGGGGTTATTGGGGGTGGGGGTTCATTCTCTTGGTTGTTGGTGCTTTGGGGGTTCTTGGGGATAGGGGTTCATTCTCTTGGTTGTTGGTGCTTTGGGGGTTCTTGGGGGTAGGGGTTCATTATCTTGTTGTTGGTGCATTGGGGGTTATTGGGGGTGGGCTCATTCTCTTGGTTGTTGGTGCATTGGGGGATCTTGGGGGTAGGGGTTAATTCTCTTGTTGTTGGTGCATTGGGGGTTCTTGGGGGTAGGGGTTCATTCTCTTGGTTGTTGGTGCTTTGGGGGTTCATTCTCTTGGTTGTTGGTGCTTTGGGGGTTCTTGGGGGTAGGGGTTCATTCTCTTGGTTGTTGGTGCATCGGGGGTTCTTGGGGGTAGGGGTTCATTATCTTGGCTGTTGGTGCATTGGGGGTTTCTTGGGGTGGGGTTCATTCTCTTGGTTGTTGGTGCATTAGGGGTTTCTTGGGGTGAGATTCATTCTCTTGGTTGTCGGTGCATTGGGGGGTTCTTGGGGGTGGGGGTTCATTATCTTGGTTGCTGGTGCATTGGGGGTTCTAAGGGATCGGGGTTCATTCTCTTGGTTGTTGGTGCTTTGGGGGTTCTTGGGGATAGGGTTCATTCTCTTGGTTGCTGGTGCTTTGGGGGGTATTGGGGGTAGGGGTTCATTCTCTTGGTTGTTGGTGCATTGGGGGTTTCTTGGGGGTGGGGTTCATTCTCTTGGTTGTTGGTGCATTGGGGGTTCTTGGGGGTGGGGTTCATTCTCTTGGTTGTTGGTGCATTGGGGGTTCTTGGGGGTGGGGTTCATTCTCTTGGTTGTTAGTGCATGGGGGGTTCTTGGGGGTAGGGGTTCATTCTCTTGGTTGTTGGTGCATTGGGGTTTCTTGTGGGTAGGGGTTCATTCTCTTGGTTGTTGGTGCATTGGGGGTTTCTTGGGGTGGGGTTCATTCTCTTGGTTGTTAGTGCATTGGGGGTTCTTGGGGGTGGGGTTTAATATCTTGGTTGCTGGTGCATTGGGGGGGTTCTTGGGGATAGGGTTCATTCTCTTGGTTGTTGGTGCTTTGGGGGGTTATTGGGGGTAGGGGTTCATTCTCTTGGTTGTTGGTGCATTGGGGGTTCTTGGGGGTGGGGTTCTTTCTCTTGGTTGGTGGTGCATTGGGGGGGTTCTCGGGGATCGGGGTTCATTCTCTTGGTTGTTGGTGCATTGGGGGCTTCTTGTGGGTAGGGGTTCATTCTCTTGGTTGTTGGTGCTTTGGGGGGTTATTGGGGGTAGGGGTTCATTCTCTTGGTTGTTGGTGCTTTGGGGGTTCTTGGGGTTCATTCTCTTGGTTGTTGGTGCATTGGGGGTTTCTTGGGGGTGGGGTTCATTATCTTGGTTGTTGGTGCTTTGGGGGTTCTTGGGGGTAGGGGTTCATTCTCTTGGTTGTTGGTGCTTTGGGGGTTATTGGGGGTAGGGGTTCATTCTCTTGGTTGTTGGTGCATTGGGGGTTCTTGGGGGTGGGGGTTCTTTCTCTTGGTTGGTGGTGCATTGGGGGGTTCTTGGGGGTGTGGGTTCATTCTCTTGGTTGTTGGTGCATTGGGGGTTCTTGGGGTGGGGGTTTATTATCTTGGTTGCTGGTGCATTGGGGTGGGGGTTCTCGGGGATCGGGGTTCATTCTCTTGGTTATTGGTGCATTGGGGGTTTCTTGGGGGTGGGATTCATTCTCTTGGTTGTTAGTGCATTGGGGGGTTCTTGGGGGTGGGGGTTTATTATCTTGGTTGCTGGTGCATTGGGGGGGTTCTCGGGGATCGGAGTTCATTCTCTTGGTTGTTGGTGCATTGGGGGCTTCTTGGGGGTAGGGGTTCATTATCTTGGTTGTTGGTGCTTTTGGGGGTTCTTGGGGGTAGGGGTTCATTATCTTGGTTGTTGGTGCTTTTGGGGGTTCTTGGGGGTAGGGGTTCATTCTCTTGGTTGTTGGTGCTTTGGGGGTTATTGGGGGTAGGGGTTCATTCTCTTGGTTTTGGTGCATTGGGGGTTCTTGGGGGTGGGGGTTCTTTCTCTTGGTTGTTGGTGCATTGGGGGGTTCTTGGGGGTGTGGGTTCATTCTCTTGGTTGTTGGTGCATTGGGGGTTCTTGGGGTGGGGGTTCATTCTCTTGGTTGGTGGTGCATTGGGGGTGGGGTTCGTTCTCTTGATTGTTGGTGCATTGGGTTTTTTTGGGGGTGGGGCTCATTCTCTTGGTTGTTGGTGCTTTGGGGGTTCTTGGGGGTGGGGGTTCATTCTCTTGGTTGTTGGTGCATTGGGGGTTCTTGGGGGTGGGAGTTCATTCTCTTGGTTGTTGGTGCATTGGGGGGGTTCTTGTGGGTGGGGGTTCATTCTCTTGGTTGTTGGTGCATTGGGGGGATTAGAGCCATAGAGAATACCGTGCCATTAGGTACACAGCCATAGGACCATAGAGAATAGGGTGCCATTAGGTACACAGCCATAGGACCATAGAGAATAGGGTGCCATTAGGTACACAGGCATAGGACCATAGAGAATAGGGTGCCATAGGACCATAGAGAATAGGGTGCCATAGAGAATAGGGTACCATAGGACCATAGAGAATAGGGTGCCATAGAGAATAGGGTACCATAGGACCATAGAGAATAGGGTACCATAGAGCAATAGGGAATAGGGTACCATAGGACCATAGAGAATAGGGTGCCATAGAGCAATAGAGAATAGGGTACCATAGGACCATAGAGAATAGGGTGCCATAGAGCAATAGAGAATAGGGTGCCATAGGACCATAGAGAATAGGGTGCCATAGAGCAATAGAGAATAGGGTACCATAGGACCATAGAGAATAGGGTGCCATAGAGCAATAGAGAATAGGGTGCCATAGGACCATAGAGAATAGGGTGCCATTAGGTACACAGCCATAGAGCCATATAGAATAGGGTGCCATTAGGTACACAGCCATAGGAATGACCAGAATCAGAATCTCCTGGTGACTGGATGCTGGACTCTCTTAGGCCTCGTCTTCTCTCCAGGCTTCATGTTCACGTAGTCACTCTGATCAGACACTTCCTTCTTCAGCTTCCTCTGAGGAAAAATAAACACATCAACATCAATACAACACAACGAGATGAATCAAAACGGAACACAACATATACCCCTCCCTTAAACTCCATTTACACAATGGAGACCAGAGAGTCCAGCTTCAAGGTGCCTGAAGGATATTATATGAGCTGGGGGCATAACAAATAAAAGCATTTTCTTATCGTACCCTGGACTGCCAGGACTCCCTGGACTGCCAGGACTGCCAGGACTGCCAGGACTGTCTGGACTGCCAGGACTGCCAGGACTCCCAGGACTGTCTGGACTCCCAGGACTGTCTGGACTCCCAGGACTGTCTGGACTCCCAGGACTGTCTGGACTCCCTGGACTCCCAGGACTGTCTGGACTCCCAGGACTGTCTGGACTCCCAGGACTGTCTGGACTCCCAGGACTGTCTGGACTCCCAGGACTCCCTGGACTGTCTGGACTCCCTGGACTGTCTCGACTCCCTGGACTGTCTCGACTCCCTGGACTGTCTCGACTCCCAGGACTGTCTCGACTCCCAGGACTGTCTCGACTCCCTGGACTGTCTCGACTCCCAGGACTGTCTCGACTCCCAGGACTGTCTCGACTCCCTGGACTGTCTCGACTCCCTGGACTGTCTCGACTCCCTGGACTGTCTCGACTCCCAGGACTGTCTCGACTCCCAGGACTCCCTGGACTCCCAGGACTGCCAGGACTCCCAGGAATGTCTGGACAACAGATGTTTCGGAGTGGACTTTCTTGGCTATAATAATACACCAGAGTGACCAGACTCTCAGGGTTAGGGTCAGGGTCAGTGTTAGGGTCAGTGTTAGGGTCAGGGTCAATAACATGAAATGAAAACTGACCCAGAGGACGATGGCGACAATCGTGATGATGATGCTGTAGAGAAGAAACCCACATCCCACCAATAATGGACACAGGGGGAGGGGTTTAGAAACCTCTGCACAATTCTGGTTGGCCAGAGGATCTTGATCTTGATTCGCCAGTGGATCTCGGTGTGTCAAGCACTGCTTCTCTGTGAACCAATCAGAACGCAGTAGAAACCAGAAATAAGAAGCTATAATTCATCCACTTCACGAGCCGAGCCACAACCAGGCTTCACCTGGGATGTTGTGTACCTTGACCACGTCACTTTAATTTTCAAACTGTTTTGTGCTGTATCATACCAACTCCCTGTCATTCGTTGCCAATGACGACGATCGGGGTATCAAGAAACGAAACAGATCTGGGACCAGGCTAGTTAATTTGTTCAGTACGACTGTTTCTGTAGATGACCCCTTACCTTCAGTCAGTAGAGTCTGAACAGAGTCCTCTTGATAAGGCAGAGGAGACCTCATCCTTTCCGCTATGCAGGTGTACAGGCCTGTGCTGTTGACCGTGAACACATAGCGGTTGATCAAGTTCTGGTTCCGATTTTGGTCAACTAGATAGAACTGGGCCCAGGTGTCGATTCGGTTGGTTCTGGTGTGGATCTGGTTCCTCTCACTGTGGTGTGAACGAGGGACTGGTTCAACGACAGGTGGAAGCTCAGATCCTCCCCTGTCGTGTTGGGGCAGGAGATGGACACTCTGCTGTGGAGAGACACACGCTGGATGTACAGTGGTCTGTCTGTATGGGGAAACAGAAGGGTGGGATAAGTATGCTAGGACGAGACAGGACGGCCAATAGGGTAGCTTGATGTAAAAGTACACGCCCCCGTGGACAGGAAGCTGTGATGGGTTGAGTCTGCGAGACACGACGTGTGAGTTTCCATTATGATGACGTTACTGATTTAAGCTTTCTCCGTCCTCTATAGACGTGGTCTGTCACTGCCCAGGTTAATGTGTAATTAAAAGTACAACATTATTCAGCTGATAAAATGAACAAAATATTTGAACAAGCTAAATATGAGGAACAATGTAATAAATCAAACTTCAACTGCAGAAAAGGATGCTGGTAATATGCAATTGTTTCTGCACATGCGTTTTTGAAAAGTATGCTTTTAATATATTTTTTGGAGATTACATTATTTTTGAAAATTTAGCAAATGTATAAATACATTTAAAAAACTGAAATATCAGATTCAAATCAGTATTCAGACCCTTTATTCAGTACTTAGTTGAAACACCTTTGGCAGCGATTACAGCTTTGAGTCTTCTTGGGTATGACTCTACAAACTTGGCACACCTGTATTTGGGGAGTTTCCCTTTCTTCTCTGCAGATCCTCTCAAGCTCTGTCAGGTTGGTTAGTGTTAGGTTCTGTCTGTCTAACCAGGTTCTGTCTAACCACACTGACATGTACAGCTCTCTGGGTGAGGTTCTGTCTGTCTAACCAGGTTCTGTCTAACCACACTGACATGTACAGCTCTCTGGGTGAGGTTCTGTCTGTCTAACCAGGTTCTGTCTAACCACACTGACATGTACAGCTCTCTGGGTGAGGTTCTGTCTGTCTAACCAGGTTCTGTCTAACCACACTGACATGTACAGCTCTCTGGGTGAGGTTCTGTCTAACACACTGACATGTACAGCTCTCTGGGTGAGGTTCTGTCTGTCTAACCACACTGACATGTACAGCTCTCTGGGTGAGGTTCTGTCTGTCTAACACACTGACATGTACAGCTCTCTGGGTGAGGTTCTGTCTGTCTAACCAGGTTCTGTCTAACACACTGACATGTACAGCTCTCTGGGTGAGGTTCTGTCTGTCTACCACACTGACATGTACAGCTCTCTGGGTGAGGTTCTGTCTGTCTAACCACACTGACATGTACAGCTCTCTGGGTGAGGTTCTGTCTGTCTAACACACTGACATGTACAGCTCTCTGGGTGAGGTTCTGTCTGTCTAACACACTGACATGTACAGCTCTCTGGGTGAGGTTCTGTCAAACACACTGACATGTACAGCTCTCTGGGTGAGGTTCTGTCTGTCTAACACACTGACATGTACAGCTCTCTGGGTGAGGTTCTGTCTAACACACTGACATGTACAGCTCTCTGGGTGAGGTTCTGTCTAACCACACTGACATGTACAGCTCTCTGGGTGAGGTTCTGTCTAACACACTGACATGTACAGCTCTCTGGGTGAGGTTCTGTCTGTCTAACACACTGACATGTACAGCTCTCTGGGTGAGGTTCTGTCTAACACACTGACATGTACAGCTCTCTGGGTGAGGTTCTGTCTAACACACTGACATGTACAGCTCTCTGGGTGAGGTTCTGTCTAACACACTGACATGTACAGCTCTCTGGGTGAGGTTATGTCTGTCTAACACACTGACATGCACAGCTCTCTGGGTGAGGTTCTGTCTGTCTAACCAGGTTCTGTCTAACACACTGACATGTACTGCTCTCTGGGTGAGGTTCTGTCTGTCTAACACACTGACATGTACAGCTCTCTGGGTGAGGTTCTGTCTAACACACTGACATGTACAGCTCTCTGGGTGAGGTTCTGTCTAACCACACTGACATGTACAGCTCTCTGGGTGAGGTTCTGTCTGTCTAACACACTGACATGTACAGCTCTCTGGGTGAGGTTCTGTCTGTCTAACACACTGACATGTACAGCTCTCTGGGTGAGGTTCTGTCTGTCTAACACACTGACATGTACAGCTCTCTGGGTGAAGTTCTGTCTGTCTAACACACTGACATGTACAACTCTCTGGGTGAGGTTCTGTCTGTCTAACACACTGACATGTACAGCTCTCTGGGTGAGGTTCTGTCAAACCACACTGACATGTACAGCTCTCTGGGTGAGGTTCTGTCAAACCACACTGACATGTACAGCTCTCTGGGTGAGGTTCTGTCTGTCTAACACACCGACATGTACAGCTCTCTGGGTGAGGTTCTGTTTAACCACACTGACATGTACAGCTCTCTGGGTGAGGTTCTGTCTGTCTAACACACTGACATGTACAGCTCTCTGGGTGAGGTTCTGTCTGTCTAACACACTGACATGTACAGCTCTCTGGGTGAGGTTCTGTCTAACACACTGACATGTACAGCTCTCTGGGTGAGGTTCTGTCTGTCTAACACACTGACATGTACAGCTCTCTGGGTGAGGTTCTGTCTAACACACTGACATGTACAGCTCTCTGGGTGAGGTTCTGTCTGTCTAACACACTGACATGTACAGCTCTCTGGGTGAGGTTCTGTCTGTCTAACACACTGACATGTACAGCCCTCTGGGTGAGGTTCTGTCTGTCTAACACACTGACATGTACAGCTCTCTGGGTGAGGTTCTTTCAAACCACACTGACATGTACAGCTCCCAGCTCTCTGGGTGAGGTTCTGTCTGTCTAACACACCGACATGTACAGCTCTCTGGGTGAGGTTCTGTTTAACCACACTGACATGTACAGCTCTCTGGGTGAGGTTCTGTCTGTCTAACACACTGACATGTACAGCTCTCTGGGTGAGGTTCTGTCTGTCTAACACACTGACATGTACAGCTCTCTGGGTGAGGTTCTGTCTGTCTAACACACTGACATGTACAGCTCTCTGGGTGAGGTTCTGTCTGTCTAACACACTGACATGTACAGCTCTCTGGGTGAGGTTCTGTCTGTCTAACACACTGACATGTACAGCTCTCTGGGTGAGGTTCTGTCTGTCTAACACACAGACATGTACAGCTCTCTGGGTGAGGTTCTGTCAAACACACTGACATGTACAGCTCTCTGGGTGAGGTTCTGTCTGTCTAACACACTGACATGTACAGCTCTCTGGGTGAGGTTCTGTCTGTCTAACACACTGACATGTACAGCTCTCTGGGTGAGGTTCTGTCTGTCTAACACACTGACATGTACAGCTCTCTGGGTGAGGTTCTGTCAAACCACACTGACATGTACAGCTCTCTGGGTGAGGTTCTGTCTGTCTAACACACTGACATGTACAGCTCTCTGGGTGAGGTTCTGTCTGTCTAACCAGGTTCTGTCTAACACACTGACATGTACAGCTCTCTGGGTGAGGTTCTGTCTGTCTAACACACTGACATGTACAGCTCTCTGGGTGAGGTTCTGTCTGTCTAACACACTGACATGTACAGCTCTCTGGGTGAGGTTCTGTCTGTCTAACACACTGACATGTACAGCTCTCTGGGTGAGGTTCTGTCTGTCTAACACACTGACATGTACAGCTCTCTGGGTGAGGTTCTGTCTGTCTAACACACTGACATGTACAGCTCTCTGGGTGAGCTTCTGTCTGTCTAACACACTGACATGTACAGCTCTCTGGGTGAGGTTCTGTCTGTCTAACACACTGACATGTACAGCTCTCTGGGTGAGGTTCTGTCTAACCACACTGACATGTACAGCTCTCTGGGTGAGGTTCTGTCTGTCTAACACACTGACATGTACAGCTCTCTGGGTGAGGTTCTGTCTGTCTAACACACTGACATGTACAGCTCTCTGGGTGAGGTTCTGTCTGTCTAACACACTGACATGTACAGCTCTCTGGGTGAGGTTCTGTCAAACCACACTGACATGTACAGCTCTCTGGGTGAGGTTCTGTCTGTCTAACACACTGACATGTACAGCTCTCTGGGTGAGGTTCTGTCTGTCTAACACACTGACATGTACAGCTCTCTGGGTGAGGTTCTGTCTGTCTAACACACTGACATGTACAGCTCTCTGGGTGAGGTTCTGTCTGTCTAACACACTGACATGTACAGCTCTCTGGGTGAGGTTCTGTCTGTCTAACACACTGACATGTACAGCTCTCTGGGTGAGGTTCTGTCTGTCTAACACACTGACATGTACAGCTCTCTGGGTGAGGTTCTGTCAAACCACACTGACATGTACAGCTCTCTGGGTGAGGTTCTGTCTAACCACACTGACATGTACATCTCTCTGGGTGAGGTTCTGTCTGTCTAAACACACCCATAACATGGAGACACACTGACATGTACATCTCTCTGGGTGAGGTTCTGTCTGTCTAAACACACTGACATGTACAGCTCTCTGGGTGAGGTTCTGTCTAACACACTGACATGTACAGCTCTCTGGGTGAGGTTCTGTCTGTCTAACACACTGACATGTACAGCTCTCTGGGTGAGGTTCTGTCTGTCTAACACACAGACATGTACAGCTCTCTGGGTGAGGTTCTGTCAAACACACTGACATGTACATCTCTCTGGGTGAGGTTCTGTCTGTCTAACACACTGACATGTACATCTCTCTGGGTGAGGTTCTGTCTGTCTAACACCACTGACATGTACAGCTCTCTGGGTGAGGTTCTGTCTGTCTAACACACTGACATGTACAGCTCTCTGGGTGAGGTTCTGTCAAACCACACTGACATGTACAGCTCTCTGGGTGAGGTTCTGTCTGTCTAACACACTGACATGTACAGCTCTCTGGGTGAGGTTCTGTCTGTCTAACACACTGACATGTACAGCTCTCTGGGTGAGGTTCTGTCTGTCTAACCAGGTTCTGTCTAACACACTGACATGTACAGCTCTCTGGGTGAGGTTCTGTCTGTCTAACACACTGACATGTACAACTCTCTGGGTGAGGTTCTGTCTAACACACTGACATGTACAGCTCTCTGGGTGAGGTTCTGTCTGTCTAACACACTGACATGTACAACTCTCTGGGTGAGGTTCTGTCTGTCTAACACACTGACATGTACAGCTCTCTGGGTGAGGTTCTGTCTAACACACTGACATGTACAGCTCTCTGGGTGAGGTTCTGTCTGTCTAACACACTGACATGTACAGCTCTCTGGGTGAGGTTCTGTCTAACCACACTGATATGTACAGCTCTCTGGGTGAGGTTCTGTCTAACCACACTGACATGTACAGCTCTCTGGGTGAGGTTCTGTCTAACCACACTGACATGTACAGCTCTCTGGGTGAGGTTCTGTCTGTCTAACACACTGACATGTACAGCTCTCTGGGTGAGGTTCTGTCTGTCTAACCAGGTTCTGTCTAACCACACTGATATGTACAGCTCTCTGGGTGAGGTTCTGTCTGTCTAACACACTGACATGTACAGCTCTCTGGGTGAGGTTCTGTCTAACCACATTGACATGTACAGCTCTCTGGGTGAGGTTCTGTCTAACCACACTGATATGTACAGCTCTCTGGGTGAGGTTCTGTCTGTCTAACACACTGACATGTACAGCTCTCTGGGTGAGGTTCTGTCTGTCTAACACACTGACATGTACAGCTCTATGGGTGAGGTTCTGTCTAACACACTGACATGTACAGCTCTCTGGGTGAGGTTCTGTCTAACCACACTGATATGTACAGCTCTCTGGGTGAGGTTCTGTCTGTCTAACACACTGACATGTACAACTCTCTGGGTGAGGTTCTGTCTAACCACACTGACATGTACAGCTCTCTGGGTGAGGTTCTGTCTAACACACTGACATGTACAACTCTCTGGGTGAGGTTCTGTCTAACCACACTGATATGTACAGCTCTCTGGGTGAGGTTCTGTCTGTCTAACACACTGACATGTACAGCTCTCTGGGTGAGGTTCTGTCTGTCTAACACACTGACATGTACAGCTCTCTGGGTGAGGTTCTGTCAAACCACACTGACATGTACAGCTCTCTGGGTGAGGTTCTGTCTGTCTAACACACTGACATGTACAGCTCTCTGGGTGAGGTTCTGTCTGTCTAACCAGGTTCTGTCTAACACACTGACATGTACAGCTCTCTGGGTGCGGTTCTGTCTGTCTAACACACTGACATGTACAGCTCTCTGGGTGAGGTTCTGTCTGTCTAACACACTGACATGTACAGCTCTCTGGGTGAGGTTCTGTCTGTCTAACACACTGACATGTACAGCTCTCTGGGTGAGGTTCTGTCTGTCTAACACACTGACATGTACAGCTGTGGTTAGAGTGTAGAGGCGGCAGGGTAGCCTAGTGGTTAGAGTGTAGAGGCGGCAGGGTAGCCTAGTGGTTAGAGTGTAGAGGTGGCAGGGTAGCCTAGTGGTTAGAGTGTAGAGGCGGCAGGGTAGCCTAGTGGTTAGAGTGTAGAGGCGGCAGGTAGTCTAGTGGTTAGAGTGTAGAGGCGGCAAGGTAGTCTAGTGGTTAGAGTGTAGAGGCGGCAGGGTAGCCTAGTGGTTAGAGTGTAGAGGCGGCAGGGTAGCCTAGTGGTTAGAGCGTTGGACTAGTAACCGGAAGGTTGCAAGTTCAAACCCCCGAGCTGACAAGGTACAAATCTGTCGTTCTGCCCCTGAACAGGCAGTTAACCCACTGTTCCCAGGCCGTCATTGAAAATAAGAATTTGTTCTTAACTGACTTGCCTAGTTAAATAAAGGTAAAATAAAAAAATAAAATAAAAACATCAGACTGTAGAATCGGTGTTCTGCTAATATATAACAAACGGACAACATATTACACTTGTCTTTCATCTTCTATTGTCAGTCACAGCTGAAACAGATACTGTATCATGTTTGTTTTTAAATTTTGAATGTTACCCCTTTTTCTCCCCAATTTCGTGGTCTCCAATTGTTGTAGTAGCTACTATCTTGTCTCATCGCTACAACTCCTGTACGGGCTCGGGAGAGACGAAGGTTGAAAGTCATGCGTCCTCCGATACACAACCCAACCAAGCCGCACTGCTTCTTAACACAGCCAGCATCCAACCCGGAAGCTAGCCGCACCAATGTGTCGGAGGAAACACCGTACACCTGGTAACCTTGGTTAGCGCGCACTGCGCCCGGCCCGCCACAGGAGTCGCTGGTGTGTGATGAGTCAAGGACACCCCTACCGACCAAGCCCTCCCTAACCTGGACGACGCTAGGCCAATTGTGCGTCGCCGCACGGACCTCCCGGTCGCGGCCGGTTACGACAGAGCAAACCCAGAGTCTCTGGTGGCACAGCTGGCGCTGCAGTACAGCGCCCTTAACCACTGCGCCACCCGGGAGGCCGGATACTGTATCATTATTGTCTGGTGTTGTCATACCTTCCTGTATGGCTTCTCTTATCCCTCACAATTGATAGTACCATTCTATTCAATAATGACAACAGACTATATAAAATAATAATGAAGGTGTATACATTTGAATGCAGAGGGTCTCTCCCAGTTCAGACGTCAGAGATCAGCCCATCTTTAAGTCAGAGGACTCCATCAACCCATCTTTAAGTCAGAGGACTCCATCAGCCCATCTTCAAGTCAGAGGACTCCATCAACCCATCTTTAAGTCAGAGGACTCCATCAGCCCATCTTTAAGTCAGAGGACTCCATCAACCCATCTTTAAGTCAGAGGACTCCATCAACCCATCTTCAAGTCAGAGGACTCCATCAACCCATCTTTAAGTCAGAGGACTCCATCAACCCATCTTCAAGTCAGAGGACTCCATCAGCCCATCTTTAAGTCAGAGGACTCCATCAACCCATCTTCAAGTCAGAGGACTCCATCAACCCATCTTCAAGTCAGAGGACTCCATCAACCCATCACCAAGTCAGAGGACTCCATCAACCCATCACCAAGTCAGAGGACTCCATCAACCCATCTTCAAGTCAGAGGACTCCATCAACCCATCACCAAGTCAGAGGACTCCATCAACCCATCACCAAGTCAGAGGACTCCATCAACCCATCACCAAGTCAGAGGACTCCATCAACCCATCACCAAGTCAGAGGACTCCATCAACCCATCTTTAAGTCAGAGGACTCCATCAACCCATCACCAAGTCAGAGGACTCCATCAACCCATCTTTAAGTCAGAGGACTCCATCAGCCCATCACCAAGTCAGAGGACTCCATCAACCCATCACCAAGTCAGAGGACTCCATCAACCCATCACCAAGTCAGAGGACTCCATCAACCCATCTTCAAGTCAGAGGACTCCATCAGCCCATCTTTAAGTCAGAGGACTCCATCAACCCATCACCAAGTCAGAGGACTCCATCAACCCATCACCAAGTCAGAGGACTCCATCAACCCATCACCAAGTCAGAGGACTCCATCAACCCATCACCAAGTCAGAGGACTCCATCAACCCATCTTCAAGTCAGAGGACTCCATCAACCCATCACCAAGTCAGAGGACTCCATCAACCCATCACCAAGTCAGAGGACTCCATCAACCCATCACCAAGTCAGAGGACTCCATCAACCCATCACCAAGTCAGAGGACTCCATCAACCCATCACCAAGTCAGAGGACTCCATCAACCCATCTTTAAGTCAGAGGACTCCATCAGCCCATCTTTAAGTCAGAGGACTCCATCAACCCATCTTTAAGTCAGAGGACTCCATCAACCCATCTTTAAGTCAGAGGACTCCATCAACCCATCTTTAAGTCAGAGGACTCCATCAACCCATCTTTAAGTCAGAGGACTCCATCAACCCATCACCAAGTCAGAGGACTCCATCAACCCATCTTCAAGTCAGAGGACTCCATCAGCCCATCACCAAGTCAGAGGACTCCATCAGCCCATCTTTAAGTCAGAGGACTCCATCAACCCATCTTTAAGTCAGAGGACTCCATCAACCCATCACCAAGTCAGAGGACTCCATGACCAAAGCCTCTCTCCTTTCCTCCAGCTGTAGAAAAACAAGGCAGAGTTGATGAGTGACGCACGTATTAAAAGGGTGTTGTTATCTTGTCCGTATATTCAGTTTCGAGTCTGTAAACTCTGTTTATATTGGCAGCACTTCCACCGCGTCATAATTCTTCTACAATGCAAATGTATTTGACCCAATAAAAGGTGACTCTAAACTCTTGTGATGACCTGTCTTTATTAGTAATCACCTTTGTGTCCCTTCAGAGGTGTTTGGGCCTGTAGACCAGCTCCAGGGCCCCTCTTCAGAGACACTGGTCATGAAGGAGCCTGACTTATAGGTCCGACCAAGCTCCTATCACAGAGACGGAGACTTTCGCCATACAGCCAGGGGGAGGCCAACGGTAACTACACGGTTGAACATAGCCAATTTACAATGGGACATGTGCCATCGTGGTCCTGACCGGTTGGCATTGCCGACCCTGGCCCAGGAGTAGTCCATTTGAGGCAACGTGGATGGGGGTTATGATGATGTCAGAGTAATGGATAATGTCCTCCATTACTCTGAAACAGGACTGGCGTCCTTATCTGGTGATCTGACATCATTATTTTGCCCTAGAAAATACACACAATGTTGTTTCTTGGGGGGTGATGGATGAAGCCCTCAATTGCTAGTTTGTTTGAGTGTTTAACAGGGACCTTACAGTAGCTAGCTAGTTGGAGTCGAAACATTAATTGAAAGCAAGCTGGCAACATGCTATTAGACATGTCGTCAAGGTTTGCTTGATTATGAGCCAGCTATGAGCTAACGTTAGGTAGCAGGGATCAAACCTGTCTTCAGGTGCAATGATAGCTGTGGAAACCTTTGTCTCATTACACGTTAGGGAGAGACTATGTATTTGGCTAGTTACATCACAGTATCACAGCCTATCAAATAATGACATGTAGCTAGCTAGCCTGATAGATATAAACAAAGCTTAGCTACTTACCAACAACACACCAGTCTCAGGTTTGACGGGTGACAGCCCATGTAGAAGCTAGTCAGGTGTAATCCCTATTCTGGCCATCTGCCAATGTCGGCTTGGCCAATTTCTCTCTCATTACACGTGGTCTTCACATGGCAGCTGGAGGCGGACCACAACGTGTCGTCTCCTCATGGCAGCTGGAGGTAGATCACAACGTGTCGTCTCCTCATGGCAGCTGGAGGTAGATCACAACGTGTTGTCTGTACATGTGTCAGCATGGGGGCTTGGGGTGGGTTTGATGTGGATTCGTATCAGCATAGGGGCTTGGGGTGGGTTTGATGTGGATTCGTATCAGCACGGGGGCTTGGGGTGGGTTTGATGTGGATTCGTATCAGCATAGGGGCTTGTGGTGGGTTTGATGTGGATTCGTATCAGCATGGGGGCTTGTGGTGGGTTTGATGTGGATTCGTATCAGCATGGGGGCTTGTGGTGGGTTTGATGTGGATTCGTATCAGCATGGGGGCTTGGGGTGGGTTTGATGTGGATTCGTATCAGCATGGGGGCTTGTGGTGGGTTTGATGTGGATTCGTATCAGCATGGGGGCTTGTGGTGGGTTTGATGTGGATTCGTATCAGCATGGGGGCTTGGGGTGGGTTTGATGTGGATTCGTATCAGCATGGGGGCTTGTGGTGGGTTTGATGTGGATTCGTATCAGCATGGGGGCTTGTGGTGGGTTTGATGTGGATTCGTATCAGCATGGGGGCTTGTGGTGGGTTTGATGTGGATTCGTATCAGCATGGGGGCTTGTGGTGGGTTTGATGTGGATTCGTATCAGCATGGGGGCTTGTGGTGGGTTTGATGTGGATTCGTATCAGCATGGGGGCTTGGGGTGGGTTTGATGTGGATTCGTATCAGCATGGGGGCTTGTGGTGGGTTTGATGTGGATTCGTATCAGCATGGGGGCTTGGGATGGGTTTGATGTGGATTAGTGTCAGCATGGGGGCTTGGTGATGTGGATCAGTGTCAGCATGGGGGCCTGGTGATGTGGATTAGTGTCAGCATGAGGGCTTGGTGATGTGGATTAGTGTCAGCATGGGGGCTTGGTGATGTGGATTAGTGTCAGCATGGGGGCTTGGTGATGTGGATTAGTGTCAGCATGGGGGCCTGGTGATGTGGATCAGTGTCAGCATGGGGGCTTGGTGATGTGGATTAGTGTCAGCATGGGGGCTTGGTGATGTGGATTAGTGTCAGCATGGGGGCTTGGTGATGTGGATTAGTGTCAGCATGGGGGCTTGGTGATGTGGATTAGTGTCAGCATGGGGGCCTGGTGATGTGGATCAGTGTCAGCATGGGGGCTTGGTGATGTGGATTAGTGTCAGCATGGGGGCTTGGTGATGTGGATCAGTATCAGCATGGGGGCCTGGTGATGTGGATTAGTGTCAGCATGGGGGCTTGGTGATGTGGATTAGTGTCAGCATGGGGGCTTGGTGATGTGGATTAGTATCAGCATGGGGGCTTGGTGATGTGGATCAGTATCAGCATGGGGGCTTGGTGATGTGGATCAGTGTCAGCATGGGGGCTTGGTGATGTGGATTAGTGTCAGCATGGGGGCTTGGTGATGTGGATTAGTATCAGCATGGGGGCTTGGTGATGTGGATCAGTGTCAGCATGGGGGCCTGGTGATGTGGATTAGTGTCAGCATGGGGGCTTGGTGATGTGGATTAGTGTCAGCATGGGGGCTTGGTGATGTGGATCAGTGTCAGCATGGGGGCTTGGTGATGTGGATTAGTGTCAGCATGGGGGCCTGGTGATGTGGATCAGTATCAGCATGGGGGCCTGGTGATGTGGATTAGTGTCAGCATGGGGGCCTGGTGATGTGGATTAGTATCAGCATGGGGGCTTGGTGATGTGGATCAGTATCAGCATGGGGGCTTGGTGATGTGGATCAGTGTCAGCATGGGGGCTTGGTGATGTGGATCAGTATCAGCATGGGGGCTTGGTGATGTGGATCAGTGTCAGCATGGGGGCTTGGTGATGTGGATCAGTATCAGCATGGGGGCTTGGTGATGTGGATCAGTGTCAGCATGGGGGCTTGGTGATGTGGATTAGTGTCAGCATGGGGGCTTGGTGATGTGGATTAGTGTCAGCATGGGGGCCTGGTGATGTGGATTAGTGTCAGCATGGGGGCCTGGTGATGTGGATTAGTGTCAGCATGGGGGCTTGGTGATGTGGATCAGTGTCAGCATGGGGGCTTGGTGATGTGGATTAGTGTCAGCATGGGGGCCTGGTGATGTGGATTAGTATCAGCATGGGGGCTTGGTGATGTGGATCAGTATCAGCATGGGGGCTTGGTGATGTGGATTAGTGTCAGCATGGGGGCCTGGTGATGTGGATTAGTGTCAGCATGGGGGCTTGGTGATGTGGATCAGTATCAGCATGGGGGCTTGGTGATGTGGATCAGTATCAGCATGGGGGCCTGGTGATGTGGATTAGTGTCAGCATGGGGGCCTGGTGATGTGGATTAGTGTCAGCATGGGGGCCTGGTGATGTGGATCAGTGTCAGCATGGGGGCTTGGTGATGTGGATCAGTATCAGCATGGGGGCTTGGTGATGTGGATCAGTATCAGCATGGGGGCTTGGTGATGTGGATCAGTGTCAGCATGGGGGCTTGGTGATGTGGATTAGTATCAGCATGGGGGCTTGGTGATGTGGATCAGTGTCAGCATGGGGGCTTGGTGATGTGGATCAGTGTCAGCATGGGGGCTTGGTGATGTGGATCAGTATCAGCATGGGGGCTTGGTGATGTGGATTAGTGTCAGCATGGGGGCTTGGTGATGTGGATCAGTGTCAGCATGGGGGCTTGGTGATGTGGATCAGTGTCAGCATGGGGGCTTGGTGATGTGGATTAGTGTCAGCATGGGGGCTTGGTGATGTGGATCAGTGTCAGCATGGGGGCCTGGTGATGTGGATCAGTGTCAGCATGGGGGCTTGGTGATGTGGATCAGTGTCAGCATGGGGGCTTGGTGATGTGGATCAGTATCAGCATGGGGGCTTGGTGATGTGGATTAGTGTCAGCATGGGGGCTTGGTGATGTGGATCAGTGTCAGCATGGGGGCCTGGTGATGTGGATCAGTGTCAGCATGGGGGCTTGGTGATGTGGATCAGTGTCAGCATGGGGGCTTGGTGATGTGGATTAGTGTCAGCATGGGGGCCTGGTGATGTGGATCAGTGTCAGCATGGGGGCTTGGTGATGTGGATTAGTGTCAGCATGGGGGCCTGGTGATGTGGATCAGTGTCAGCATGGGGGCCTGGTGATGTGGATCAGTGTCAGCATGGGAGCCTGGTGATGTGGATCAGTGTCAGCATGGGAGCCTGGTGATGTGGATCAGTGTCAGCATGAGGGCCTGGTGATGTGGATCAGTGTCAGCATGGGGGCTTGGTGATGTGGATCAGTGTCAGCATGAGGGCCTGGTGATGTGGATTAGTGTCAGCATGGGGGCCTGGTGATGTGGATCAGTGTCAGCATGGGGGCCTGGTGATGTGGATCAGTGTCAGCATGGGGGCTTGGTGATGTGGATCAGTGTCAGCATGGGGGCTTGGTGATGTGGATTAGTATCAGCATGGGGGCTTGGTGATGTGGATTAGTGTCAGCATGGGGGCTTGGTGATGTGGATCAGTGTCAGCATGAGGGCCTGGTGATGTGGATCAGTGTCAGCATGGGGGCTTGGTGATGTGGATCAGTGTCAGCATGGGGGCTTGGTGATGTGGATTAGTGTCAGCATGGGGGCCTGGTGATGTGGATCAGTGTCAGCATGGGGGCTTGGTGATGTGGATTAGTGTCAGCATGGGGGCTTGGTGATGTGGATTAGTGTCAGCATGGGGGCTTGGTGATGTGGATCAGTGTCAGCATGGGGGCTTGGTGATGTGGATTAGTGTCAGCATGGGGGCTTGGTGATGTGGATTAGTGTCAGCATGGGGGCTTGGTGATGTGGATTAGTGTCAGCATGGGGGCTTGGTGATGTGGATTAGTGTCAGCATGGGGGCCTGGTGATGTGGATTAGTATCAGCATGGGGGCTTGGTGATGTGGATTAGTGTCAGCATGGGGGCTTGGTGATGTGGATCAGTATCAGCATGGGGGCTTGGTGATGTGGATTAGTGTCAGCATGGGGGCTTGGTGATGTGGATCAGTATCAGCATGGGGGCTTGGTGATGTGGATCAGTGTCAGCATGGGGGCTTGGTGATGTGGATCAGTGTCAGCATGGGGGCCTGGTGATGTGGATTAGTGTCAGCATGGGGGCTTGGTGATGTGGATCAGTGTCAGCATGGGGGCTTGGTGATGTGGATCAGTGTCAGCATGAGGGCTTGGTGATGTGGATCAGTGTCAGCATGGGGGCTTGGTGATGTGGATCAGTATCAGCATGGGGGCCTGGTGATGTGGATCAGTGTCAGCATGGGGGCTTGGTGATGTGGATCAGTATCAGCATGGGGGCTTGGTGATGTGGATTAGTGTCAGCATGGGGGCTTGGTGATGTGGATCAGTGTCAGCATGGGGGCTTGGTGATGTGGATTAGTGTCAGCATGGGGGCTTGGTGATGTGGATCAGTATCAGCATGGGGGCTTGGTGATGTGGATCAGTGTCAGCATGGGGGCCTGGTGATGTGGATTAGTGTCAGCATGGGGGCTTGGTGATGTGGATCAGTGTCAGCATGGGGGCTTGGTGATGTGGATCAGTGTCAGCATGGGGGCCTGGTGATGTGGATTAGTGTCAGCATGGGGGCTTGGTGATGTGGATTAGTGTCAGCATGGGGGCTTGGTGATGTGGGTTAGTGTCAGCATGGGGGCTTGGTGATGTGGGTTAGTGTCAGCATGGGGGCTTGGTGATGTGGGTTAGTGTCAGCATGGGGGCTTGGTGATGTGGATTAGTGTCAGCATGGGGGCTTGGTGATGTGGATCAGTGTCAGCATGGGGGCTTGGTGATGTGGATCAGTATCAGCATGGGGGCTTGGTGATGTGGATCAGTATCAGCATGGGGGCCTGGTGATGTGGATTAGTGTCAGCATGGGGGCTTGGTGATGTGGATTAGTATCAGCATGGGGGCCTGGTGATGTGGATTAGTGTCAGCATGAGGGCTTGGTGATGTGGATTAGTGTCAGCATGGGGGCTTGGTGATGTGGATTAGTGTCAGCATGGGGGCTTGGTGATGTGGATTAGTGTCAGCATGGGGGCTTGGTGATGTGGATTAGTGTCAGCATGGGGGCTTGGTGATGTGGATTAGTGTCAGCATGGGGGCTTGGTGATGTGGATTAGTGTCAGCATGGGGGCTTGGTGATGTGGATTAGTGTCAGCATGGGGGCCTGGTGATGTGGATTAGTGTCAGCATGAGGGCCTGGTGATGTGGATTAGTGTCAGCATGGGGGCTTGGTGATGTGGATTAGTGTCAGCATGGGGGCTTGGTGATGTGGATCAGTATCAGCATGGGGGCTTGGTGATGTGGATCAGTGTCAGCATGGGGGCCTGGTGATGTGGATTAGTGTCAGCATGGGGGCCTGGTGATGTGGATTAGTGTCAGCATGGGGGCTTGGTGATGTGGATCAGTGTCAGCATGGGGGCTTGGTGATGTGGATCAGTGTCAGCATGGGGGCTTGGTGATGTGGATCAGTGTCAGCATGGGGGCTTGGTGATGTGGATCAGTGTCAGCATGGGGGCTTGGTGATGTGGATTAGTGTCAGCATGAGGGCTTGGTGATGTGGATCAGTGTCAGCATGGGGGCTTGGTGATGTGGATCAGTGTCAGCATGGGGGCTTGGTGATGTGGATCAGTGTCAGCATGAGGGCTTGGTGATGTGGATCAGTGTCAGCATGGGGGCTTGGTGATGTGGATCAGTGTCAGCATGGGGGCTTGGTGATGTGGATTAGTGTCAGCATGAGGGCTTGGTGATGTGGATCAGTGTCAGCATGGGGGCTTGGTGATGTGGATCAGTGTCAGCATGGGGGCTTGGTGATGTGGATTAGTGTCAGCATGGGGGCTTGGTGATGTGGATCAGTGTCAGCATGGGGGCTTGGTGATGTGGATCAGTGTCAGCATGGGGGCTTGGTGATGTGGATCAGTGTCAGCATGGGGGCTTGGTGATGTGGATTAGTGTCAGCATGAGGGCTTGTGGTGGGTTTGATGTGGATTCGTATCAGCATGGGGGCTTGGTGATGTGGATCGGTGACTTGCCATCTGCCTGTTTGTCTGTATTATCTTAAAAGCCAAATCAAAGGATCATAAACATTGATCCTCCCAAAAAATATTTGTTTCTAGAGCACAACATGTACTTCAAAAGTAGCTATAACTACTATAGGCCCAACATGCTGTATCTCAGCCAATTAAAAACATGCATTCTGGTGCTCCTACATTTGGTGTTGTTGACTTTTTGTTGTTGTTGGAAACACCGGGGTCCTACCCGATGAAAAATGTTAATTCAGAGCCCTGCCCGTTGGCCCAAATACGGATAAGATGTTGGTTTCCCAAGCAGGAAGTCCTGGGTTCAAATCCCACCAGTGGAATCAGTCATGTCGGTGGAGGAGTGATCGCCAGTAATCAGGACAGCCTGTCGAGGTTTCGGGGATGGAGTTGCCCCCTAGAAGCTGATCCCGGTTCTCAGTTTTGCATTTCTTCCTACAAAGAAATGATTACGAATTGGAGGGAGGGGGAGGGGGAGGGGTAAACTGATCTCTGATCTGTACGTAGGGGAAACTTCACCTCAGATGATCTGTAGAGGAGGATATATAGAGGAAACTTTACCTCAGATGATCTGTAGAGGAGGATATATAGAGGAAACTTTACCTCAGATGATCTGTAGAGGAGGATATATAGAGGAAACTTTACCTCAGATGATCTGTAGAGGAGGATATATAGAGGAAACTTTACCTCAGATGATCTGTAGAGGAGGATATATAGAGGAAACTTTACCTCAGATGATCTGTAGAGGAGGATATATAGAGGAAACTTTACCTCAGATGATCTGTAGAGGAGGATATATAGAGGAAACTTCACCTCAGATGATCTGTAGAGGAGGATATATAGAGGAAACTTTACCTCAGATGATCTGTAGAGGAGGATATATAGAGGAAACTTTACCTCAGATGATCTGTAGAGGAGGATATATAGAGGAAACTTTACCTCAGATGATCTGTAGAGGAGGATATATAGAGGAGCATACCAGACTTGAACACTTTCTTAACCCGTCTCCTCCCTCCTTTCATCTACCCTGATTTTCACGCGGACTTAACATGTGACATCAATAAGGAATCATAGCCTTCACGTGGACTGAGACTGACCAGCTGTGTCACGGAAAGAGCAGGTGTTCTTAATGTTTTGTCCACTCAGTTACTACCGTAGCGTACTAGCTTGTGACATATAAGACACGCTGGAGTAGCAGAGTGCAGCGGTTGTTTACGCCTCACATCACACAGCCCTGTTTGCTCAGTCAGGAAGTGGTTTATAAAATGGATCTCTGAACCCATCTGGTTTGTATATGAAGATACAATTAACCCATCTGTGACAGCAGATAGAATATAAATAAAAGTATAGGAGTAAACTACAGTATATCAATCCACTACAGCCGCACAACATTCACTACAGCCCCACAACATTCACTACAGCCCCACAACATTCACTACAGCCCAACAACATTCACTACAGCCTCACAACATTCACTACAGACCCACAACATTCACTACAGCCGCACAACATTCACTACAGCCCCACAACATTCACTACAGCCGCACAACATTCACTACAGCCGCACAACATTCACTACAGCCACACAACATTCACTACAGCCCCACAACATTCACTACAGCCACACAACATTCACTACAGCCCCACAACATTCACTACAGCCGCACAACATTCACTACAGCCCCACAACATTCACTACAGCCGCACAACATTCACTACAGCCCCACAACATTCACTACAGCCCCACAACATTCACTACAGCCACACAACATTCACTACAGCCGCACAACATTCACTACAGCCCCACAACATTCACTACAGCCGCACAACATTCACTACAGCCGCACAACATTCACTACAGCCCCACAACATTCACTACAGCCGCACAACATTCACTACAGCCCCACAACATTCACTACAGCCACACAACATTCACTACAGCCCCATAACATTCACTACAGCCGCACAACATTCACTACAACCACACAACATTCACTACAGCCCCATAACATTCACTACAGACATACAACATTCACTACAGCCCCACAACATTCACTACAGACCCACAACATTCACTACAGCCGCACAACATTCACTACAGCCCCATAACATTCACTACAGACATACAACATTCACTACAGCCCCACAACATTCACTACAGACCCACAACATCCACTACAGCCGCACAACATTCACTACAGCCCCACAACATTCACTACAGCCCCACAACATTCACTACAGCCCCACAACATTCACTACAGCCCCACAACATTCACTACAGCCCCACAACATTCACTACAGCCCCACAACATTCACTACAGCCGCACAACATTCACTACAGCCGCACAACATTCACTACAGCCCCACAACATTCACTACAGCCCCACAACATTCACTACAGCCGCACAACATTCACTACAGCCGCACAACATTCACTACAGCCGCACACCATTCACTACAGCCGCACAACATTCACTACAGCCCCATAACATTCACTACAGCCACACAACATTCACTACAGCCCCACAACATTCACTACAGCCGCACAACATTCACTACAGCCGCACAACATTCACTACAGCCGCACAACATTCACTACAGCCCCACAACATTCACTACAGCCGCACAACATTCACTACAGCCGCACAACATTCACTACAGCCCCACAACATTCACTACAGCCGCACAACATTCACTACAGCCCCACAACATTCACTACAGCCACACAACATTCACTACAGCCGCACAACATTCACTACAGCCGCACACACAGCCCCATAACATTCACTACAGCCCCATAACATTCACTACAGCCCCATAACATTCACTACAGCCCCATAACATTCACTACAGCCGCACAACATTCACTACAGCCGCACAACATTCACTACAGCCGCACAACATTCACTACAGCCGCACAACATTCACTACAGCCCCACAACATTCACTACAGCCACACAACATTCACTACAGCCGCACAACATTCACTACAGCCCCACAACATTCACTACAGCCCCACAACATTCACTACAGCCCCACAACATTCACTACAGCCACACAACATTCACTACAGCCCCACAACATTCACTACAGCCCCATAACATTCACTACAGCCGCACAACATTCACTACAACCACACAACATTCACTACAGCCCCATAACATTCACTACAGACATACAACATTCACTACAGCCCCACAACATTCACTACAGACCCACAACATTCACTACAGCCGCACAACATTCACTACAGCCCCATAACATTCACTACAGACATACAACATTCACTACAGCCCCACAACATTCACTACAGACCCACAACATCCACTACAGCCGCACAACATTCACTACAGCCCCACAACATTCACTACAGCCCCACAACATTCACTACAGCCGCACAACATTCACTACAGCCCCACAACATTCACTACAGCCCCACAACATTCACTACAGCCCCACAACATTCACTACAGCCGCACAACATTCACTACAGCCGCACAACATTCACTACAGCCCCACAACATTCACTACAGCCGCACAACATTCACTACAGCCGCACAACATTCACTACAGCCGCACACCATTCACTACAGCCGCACAACATTCACTACAGCCGCACAACATTCACTACAGCCCCATAACATTCACTACAGCCGCACAACATTCACTACAGCCCCACAACATTCACTACAGCCGCACAACATTCACTACAGCCGCACAACATTCACTACAGCCCCACAACATTCACTACAGCCCCACAACATTCACTACAGCCGCACAACATTCACTACAGCCCCACAACATTCACTACAGCCGCACAACATTCACTACAGCCGCACAACATTCACTACAGCCCCACAACATTCACTACAGCCGCACAACATTCACTACAGCCCCACAACATTCACTACAGCCACACAACATTCACTACAGCCGCACAACATTCACTACAGCCGCACACACAGCCCCATAACATTCACTACAGCCCCATAACATTCACTACAGCCCCATAACATTCACTACAGCCCCATAACATTCACTACAGCCCCACAACATTCACTACAGCCCCACAACATTCACTACAGCCCCATAACATTCACTACAGCCCCATAACATTCACTACACCCACACAACATTCACTACAGCCGCACAACATTCACTACAGCCGCACACACAGCCCCATAACATTCACTACAGCCCCACAACATTCACTACAGCCCCACAACATTCACTACAGCCGCACAACATTCACTACAGCCACACAACATTCACTACAGCCGCACAACATTCACTACAGCCCCACAACATTCACTACAGCCGCACAACATTCACTACAGCCCCACAACATGTTTGCTTTGTACAAAATGTTGTTCCTAAATCACTGTCACGAGATCTGTTAAAAAACATTTATCATCTCAGAATGTTCTTGTTTTTTTGTGTGCTTTTTTTTAAATGAATGACAACTCAAGTAACAGAATATAAGGTATTTTAGTTTCCATGAAAGACAGGTCATAATGCAGTCGATGTGACAACTAAATTACGCACCATGGAAAAAAAACAAGCTTCATTCTCTAGGAATGAGTGAATAAATGACTGTAAAATATGAAAATGATATCATATCTCGATCTCACCTTTGCAGTTGCGAAGTTGTTCTGTAAGTACATGATCTGAAAGGTGTAACGACAGAAGGACCGCTGTCATCCACACGTTACATTCCATCATCTTCATCCCTGCAGAGCACAACGTTTCTCATTCACCCCGACGTTAGGAAACTGTTTTTACCTCAGAAACCCAGAGGGGGGCTTTGTAAAACCACACAACACACCCACTCTCACTGAACGGCATTATGTACAACAATATGTGTTCCCAGACTGGAATGGATCTGTGTCCCTAATGGCCTCCTAGTCCCTATCAAATCAAATGTATTTATATAGCCCTTCGTACATCAGCTGATATCTCAAAGTGCTGTACAGAAACCCAGCCTAAAACCCCAAACAGCAAGCAATGCAGGTGTAGAAGCACGGTGGCTAGGAAAAACTCCCCTAGAAAGGCCAAAACCTAGGAAGAAACCAGGCTATGAGGGGTGGTCAGTCCTCTTCTTAGTCTCTAATATAGTTCTTTAGAACAAAGGACCCCGTAGAGCTCTGGTGCAACGAAGTACAATTTTTTATTAAATTGTACCTTTATTTAACTAGGCTAGTCAGTTAAGAACAAATTCTTATTTTCAATGACGGCCTAGGAACAGTGGGTTAACTGCCTGTTCAGGGGCACAACGACAGATTTGTACCTTGTCAGCTCGGGGGTTTGAACTTGCAACCTTCCGGTTACTAGTCCAACGCTCTGACCACTAGGCTACCCTGCCACTCAATATAGAGAATATGGTGGCAGTTTGAGACAACGTCTGTGAATGCATTGACAGGTGTGAGTTTACTGTGTTAACGAGCAGATTCAATCAATGTATCCATTTATTATTGACAAAGCCAGGACCGAATACCGAGCTCTTCCGTTAAAGATCAAATTGGAAATTTGAGAGTTTTTAAATTCCACAGTTGAAGTCAGAAGTTTACATACACCTTAGCCAAATAAATATAAACTCAGTTTTTCACCATTCCTGACATTTAATCCTAGTAAAAAATGCCCTGTCTTAGGTCAGTTAGGATCACCACTTTATTTTAAGAATGTAACATCAAAATAATAGATTTGTCTCAGCTTTTATTTCTTTCATCAAATTTCCAGTGGGTCAGAAGTTAACATACAGTCAATTAGTAATTGGTAGCATTGCCTTTAAATTGTTTAACTTGGGTCAAATGTTTCGGGTAGCCTTCAACAAACTTCCCACAATAGGTTTGGTGAATTTTGACCCATTCCTCCTGACAGAGCTGGTGTGTAACAGAGTCAGGTTTGTTGGCCTCGTTGCTCGCACACACTTTTTCAGTTCTGCCCACATATTTTCTATAGGATTGAGGTCAGGGCTTTGTGATGGCCATTCCACTCGTTTCACTGTGGATACAGGTGTTTGGAAATTGCTCCCAGGGATGAACCAGACTTGTGGAGGTCTACAATTTATTTTCTGAGGTCTTCACTGATTTCTTTAGATTTTCCTATGATGTCAAGCAACGAGTTTGAAGCTAGGCCTTGAAATACATCCACAGGCACACCTCCCAATTGATTCAAATGATGTCAATTAGCCTATCAGAAGCTTCTAAAGCCATGACATCATTTTCTGGAATTTTCCAAGTTGTTTTAAAGGCACAGTCAACTTAGTGTATGTAAACTTCTGACCCGCTGGAATTGTGACACAGTGAAATTGTTGGAAAAAATGACTTGGGTCATGCGCAAAGTAGATGTCCTAACCGACTTGCCAAAACTATACTTTGTTTAACAAGACATTTGTGGAGTGGTTGAAAAACGAGTTTATGATTCCAACCTAAGTGTATATAAATTCCGACTTCAACTGTCTGTCAGCTTTTTGAGTCTTCCATGCCTTGTCTTCAACACCCTTCTCCCTCCCTCTTCTCCCTCCCTCTTCTCCCTCCCTCTTCTCCCTCCCTCTTCTCCCTCACTCTTCTCCCTCACTCTTCTCCCTCACTCTTCTCCCTCCCTCTTCTCCCTCACTCTTCTCCCTCACTCTTCTCCCTCTCCCTCACTCTTCTCCCTTCTCTCCCTCACCCTTCTCCCTCCCTCTTCTCCCTCCCTCTTCTCCCTCACTCTTCTCCCTCCCTCTTCTCCCTCCCTCTTCTCCCTCCCTCCCTCCACCTTATAAATGACATCATGGCTGCTGTACTCCGAAGAGCTGTAAACAACATGTTTTTAAGTCTGTGTCTGCATCCCAAATAGCACCCTATTCCATATAGTGCCCTACTTTTGTAAACGTCCGCTGCAAGGCAAACCCCTGCTCTCTGGGTCTGACTCGGAGGTGGGTTCGGGGAGAGTTGGACAACAACCAGGACAACAACCTCCCCCTCAACCTCCCCCTCCCCCTCAACGTCAGCAAGACAAAAGAGCCGATCGTTTCATCCACTAGGGGGCATATGCTATCCATTTATTTGGTAAGAAGGAAGAGCCAGTCACAGTTTAACACCTCTCCCCTGCAAGGCAAACCCCTGCTCTCTGGGTCTGACTCGGAGGTGGGTTAGGAGAGAGTTGATACAGCGAAGAGACTGAAGAGGAAGTGAGAGGTTTAACCACAATGAGGTGGTGGTTCCACAGAACTACCAGGGGTGGTACTCATAGTCACACCAAAGAATAGACCTTATACAGCACTAAAGAAGGAAACCTGTGTCCTCTTTGCCCTTGTTTAGATATCTGTTATCTCTGACAGCGTGGTGTGAGCCCATAGGGAGGAGGTCAGAGACCTGGCAGCGTGGTGTGAGCCTATAGGGAGGAGGTCAGAGACCTGGCAGTGTGGTGTGAGCCTATAGGGAGGAGGTCAGAGACCTGGCAGTGTGGTGTGAGCCTATAGGGAGGAGGTCAGAGACCTGGCAGCGTGGTGTGAGCCTATAGGGAGGAGGTCAGAGACCTGGCAGTGTGGTGTGAGCCCATAGGGAGGAGGTCAGAGACCTGGCAGCGTGGTGTGAGCCCATAGGGAGGAGGTCAGAGACCTGGCAGCGTGGTGTGAGCCCATAGGGAGGAGGTCAGAGACCTGGCAGCGTGGTGTGAGCCTATAGGGAGGAGGTCAGAGACCTGGCAGTGTGGTGTGAGCCCATAGGGAGGAGGTCAGAGACCTGGCAGTGTGGTGTGAGCCTATAGGGAGGAGGTCAGAGACCTGGCAGTGTGGTGTGAGCCTATAGGGAGGAGGTCAGAGACCTGGCAGTGTGGTGTGAGCCTATAGGGAGGAGGTCAGAGACCTGGCAGTGTGGTGTGAGCCTATAGGGAGGAGGTCAGAGACCTGGCAGTGTGGTGTGAGCCTATAGGGAGGAGGTCAGAGACCTGGCAGTGTGGTGTGAGCCCATAGGGAGGAGGTCAGAGACCTGGCAGTGTGGTGTGAGCCCATAGGGAGGAGGTCAGAGACCTGGCAGTGGGTGAGCCTATAGGGAGGAGGTCAGAGACCTGGCAGTGTGGTGTGAGCCTATAGGGAGGAGGTCAGAGACCTGGCAGTGTGGTGTGAGCCCATAGCCAATGGGAGGAGGTCATAGACCTGGCAGTGTGGTGTGAGCCCATAGGGTGAGGTCAGAGACCTGGCAGCGTGGTGTGAGCCTATAGGGACAGGTCAGAGACCAGGCAGTCTGGTGTGAGCCCATAGGGAGGAGGTCAGAGACCTGGCAGTGTGGTGTGAGCCTGGAGGAGGTCAGAGACCTGGCTGTGGTGTGAGCCTGGATAGGGAGGAGGTCAGAGACCTGGCAGTGTGGTGTGAGCCTATAGGGAGGAGGTCAGAGACCTGGCAGTGTGGTGTGAGCCTATAGGAGGAGGTCAGAGACCTGGCAGTGTGGTGTGACAGTAGGACCAGAGACCTGGCAGTGTGGTGTGAGCCCCTGGAGGAGGTCAGAGACCTGGCAGTGTGGTGTGAGCCCCTAGGGAGGAGGTCAGAGACCTGGCAGTGTGGTGTGAGCCTATAGGGAGGAGGTCAGTAACCCAGTGTGGGTGAGCCTATCAGGGAGGAGGTCAGAGACCCAGTGGTGTGAGCCCATAGGGAGGAGGTCATAGACCTGGCAGTGTGGTGTGAGCCCATAGGGAGGAGGTCATAGACCTGGCAGTGTGGTGTGAGCCCATAGGGAGGAGGTCAGAGACCTGGCAGTGTGGTGTGAGCCTATAGGGAGGAGGTCAGAGACCTGGCCCTGGGTATGAGCCTATAGGGAGGAGGTCAGAGACCTGGCAGCCCCCTGGTGTGGTGTGAGCCTGGAGGAGGTCAGAGACCTGGCAGTGTGGTGTGAGCCCATAGGGAAGGTCAGAGACCTGGCAGCGTGGTATGAGCCCAGTAGGGAGGAGGTCAGAGACCTGGCAGCGTGGTGTGAGCCCCCTGGAGGTCAGAGACCCAGTGTGGTGTGAGCCTATAGGGAGGAGGTCAGAGACCTGGCAGTGTGGTGTGAGCCTATAGGGAGGAGGTCAGAGACCTGGCAGCGTGGTGTGAGCCCCTAGGGAGGAGGTCAGAGACCTGGCAGTGTGGTGTGAGCCTATGGGAGGAGGTCAGAGACCTGACAGTGTGGTCTGAGCCTATAGGGAGGAGGTCAGAGACCTGGCAGCGTGGTGTGAGCCTATAGGGAGGAGGTCAGAGACCTGGCAGCGTGGTGTGAGCCTATAGGGAGGAGGTCAGAGACCTGGCAGTGTGGTGTGAGCCTATAGGGAGGAGGTCAGAGACCTGACAGTGTGGTGTGAGCCTATAGGGAGGAGGTCAGAGACCTGGCAGTGTTGCGCCAGGACAACAACCTCGCCCTCAACGTCAGCAAGACAAAAGAGCCGATCGTGGACCACAGGAAACGGAGGGGCGAGCACGCCCCCATCCACGTCATTAAGCTGTAGAGGAGCGTGTCGAGAGCTTCAAGTTCCTCTGCCATCATCTGGGTTAAGCCCCGCAGTGTGGAACAGGGCACAAACTTGGATATGTTGGCTAAAGCCTCAAGTTCCTCGTGCCATTTCGCTGAATTTAGTTTTTTTTTCAGTGGTTTTATTTCATCACTGTAGAAGGCCTACCTAGCTGTTCTGAATTTGTACTGTATTTAGTTCCTCAACTCTTTCTTTAGGACAGTGTTCTTCTGGTAATGCTGTAGTTATAGTTTTCATCCACTAGGGGGCATATGCTATCCGAAAGGCAGGAGGATATCTGTCATCATAAGGTCTTGGTTTGAACATTTATTTGGTAAGAAGGAAGAGCCAGTCACAGTTTAACACCTCTCCCCTGCAAGGCAAACCCCTGCTCTCTGGGTCTGACTCGGAGGTGGGTTAGGAGAGAGTTGATACAGCGAAGAGACTGAAGAGGAAGTGAGAGGTTTAACCACAATGAGGTGGTGGTTCCACAGAACTACCAGGGGTGGTACTCATAGTCATAGTCTTTGCCCTTGTTTAGATATCTGTTATCTCTGGTAGTGTGGGAAGTAAGAAGAGGAGAACGTAATGTCAGTGTCCGTTGAGACAACCATCGTTCCTCTAAATCAAAGGGTCAGATAAAGTAGCTGTAGTGATGCCATTTCAGCCCCTGGACATACAGTAACCAGTGGTCTCCACTCAGCCCCTGGACATACAGTAACCAGTGGTCTCCACTCAGCCCCTGGACATACAGTAACCAGTGGTCTCCACTCAGCCCCTGGACATACAGTAACCAGTGGTCTCCACTCAGCCCCTGGACATACAGTAACCAGTGGTCTCCACTCAGCCCCTGGACATACAGTAACCAGGTCTCCACTCAGCCCCTGGACATACAGTAACCAGGTCTCCACTCAGCCCCTGGACATACAGTAACCAGTGGTCTCCACTCAGCCCCTGGACATACAGTAACCAGTGGTCTCCACTCAGCCCCTGGACATACAGTAACCAGTGGTCTCCACTCAGCCCCTGGACATACAGTAACCAGTGGTCTCCACTCAGCCCCTGGACATACAGTAACCAGGTCTCCACTCAGCCCCTGGACATACAGTAACCAGTGGTCTTGACTCAGCCCCTGGACATACAGTAACCAGTGGTCTCGACTCAGCCCCTGGACATACAGTAACCAGTGGTCTCCACTCAGCCCCTGGATATACAGTAACCAGTGGTCTCCACTCAGCCCCTGGACATACAGTAACCAGGTCTCCACTCAGCCCCTGGATATACAGTAATCAGTGGTCTCCACTCAGCCCCTGGACATACAGTAACCAGTGGTCTCGACTCAGCCCCTGGACATACAGTAACCAGTGGTCTCCACTCAGCCCCTGGACATACAGTAACCAGTGGTCTCCACTCAGCCCCTGGATATACAGTAACCAGTGGTCTCCACTCAGCCCCTGGACATACAGTAACCAGTGGTCTCCACTCAGCCCCTGGACATACAGTAACCAGTGGTCTCCACTCAGCCCCTGGACATACAGTAACCAGTGGTCTCCACTCAGCCCCTGGACATACAGTAACCAGTGGTCTCCACTCAGCCCCTGGACATACAGTAACCAGTGGTCTCCACTCAGCCCCTGGACATACAGTAACCAGTGGTCTCCACTCAGCCCCTGGATATACAGTAACCAGTGGTCTCCACTCAGCCCCTGGACATACAGTAACCAGGTCTCCACTCAGCCCCTGGACATACAGTAACCAGTGGTCTCCACTCAGCCCCTGGATATACAGTAACCAGGTCTCCACTCAGCCCCTGGATATACAGTAATCAGTGGTCTCCACTCAGCCCCTGGACATACAGTAACCAGTGGTCTCCACTCAGCCCCTGGATATACAGTAACCAGTGGTCTCCACTCAGCCCCTGGATATACAGTAACCAGTGGTCTCCACTCAGCCCCTGGACATACAGTAACCAGTGGTCTCCACTCAGCCCCTGGACATACAGTAACCAGTGGTCTCCACTCAGCCCCTGGACATACAGTAACCAGGTCTCCACTCAGCCCCTGGACATACAGTAACCAGGTCTCCACTCAGCCCCTGGACATACAGTAACCAGGTCTCCACTCAGCCCCTGGACATACAGTAATCAGTGGTCTCCACTCAGCCCCTGGACATACAGTAACCAGTGGTCTCCACTCAGCCCCTGGATATACAGTAACCAGGTCTCCACTCAACCCCTGGATATACAGTAACCAGTGGTCTCGACTCAGCCCCTGGACATACAGTAACCAGTGGTCTCCACTCAGCCCCTGGACATACAGTAACCAGTGGTCTCCACTCAGCCCCTGGACATACAGTAACCAGGTCTCCACTCAGCCCCTGGACATACAGTAACCAGGTCTCCACTCAGCCCCTGGACATACAGTAACCAGGTCTCCACTCAGCCCCTGGACATACAGTAATCAGTGGTCTCCACTCAGCCCCTGGACATACAGTAACCAGGTCTCCACTCAGCCCCTGGACATACAGTAACCAGGTCTCCACTCAGCCCCTGGACATACAGTAACCAGGTCTCCACTCAGCCCCTGGACATACAGTAATCAGTGGTCTCCACTCAGCCCCTGGACATACAGTAACCAGGTCTCCACTCAGCCCCTGGATATACAGTAACCAGGTCTCCACTCAACCCCTGGATATACAGTAACCAGTGGTCTCGACTCAGCCCCTGGACATACAGTAATCAGTGGTCTCCACTCAGCCCCTGGGCATACAGTAACCAGGTCTCGACTCAGCCCCCCCTCAGATGATCCCTCAGGTGAAGAAGATGTGAAGGTTCAGGGTTGGCGTGGTTACACGATGTCTGCGTTTGTGATGCCGGTTGGACGTACTGCCAAATTCTCTAAAAGAATGTTGGAGGCAGTTTATGGTAGAGAAATGAACAGTCTCTGGTAACAGTTCAGCGGGACATTCCTGCAGTCATGCATGCCAATTGCATTCACCCTCAAAACTTGCACACTCCCCAGCACAAGGTGCACCTGTGTAATGATCATGCTGTTTAAGCAGCTTCATGATATGATACACCTGTCAGGTGGATGGATTCTCTTGGCAAATGAGAAATGCTCACCAACAGGGGATGTAAACAAATTTGTGCACAAAATTTGAGAGAAAGAAGCTTTTTGTGCAAATGGAACATTTTCTGGGATCTTTTATTTCAGGTCATGAAACAGGGGACCAACACTTTACCTGTTGTGTTTTATAGTGTTGTTCAGTGTAAAACAGTCATACTAGTTAATACATGGACTTGTATTTAAAAACATAACTTTCTCAGGATTTAGTTTAACCTCGTGTTTCAATAAAAAAAATGCCATAAGCCTGTTAAATTAACCATAAACCAGTACAGCCATTTCAATACTGAGCCTGCTAACTGTAGCCTGCTAACTGTAGCCTGCTAACTGAGCCTGCTGACTGAGCCGGGCTAACTGTAGCCTGCTAACTGAGCCTGCTAACTGTAGCCTGCTAACTGAGCCTGCTAACTGTAGCCTGCTAACTGATTCTGCTAACTGTAGCCTGCTAACTGAGCCTGCTAACTGTAGCCTGCTAACTGAGCCTGCTAACTGTAGCCTGCTAACTGATTCTGCTAACTGTAGCCTGCTAACTGAGCCTGCTAACTGAGCCTGCTAACTCTAGCCTGCTAACTGAGCCTGCTAACTGTAGCCTGCTAACTGAGCCTGCTAACTGTAGCCTGCTAACTGTAGCCTGCTAACTGAGCCTGCTAACTGTAGCCAATAATCTAATAGTGCATGACCCTGCTGGTCATCTATGAACATTTGAACATCTTAGCCATGTTCTGTTATAATCTCCACCCGGCACAGCCAGAAGAGGACTGGCCACCTCTCATAGCCTGGTTCCTCTAGGTTTCTTCCTAGGTTTTGGCCTTTCTAGGGAGTTTTTCCTAGCCACCGTGCTTCTACACCTGCATTGCTTGCTGTTTGGCGTTTTAGGCTGGGTTTCTGTACAGCACTTTGTGATATCAGCTGATGTACGAAGGGCTTTATAAATACATTTGATATATGAAATTTGATAATAGCAACCCTATAGGCTTGACAGGCTAGCATTAGCGTAGTTAGTGTAGCGTTAGAGGTATAATATAATACAGCTCTGTAATATATAACACTTGGGTTGGGAGATGTCAAGACGTAGACCATGCAAACGGAGTAGAAAATAAAGCACGATATTACCTCAGTAGAGCGAAAAATCAATAAATTAAAACAGAATATTAGCTGGCGCCATTTTGTCTTTTGTTATTCTACGGCATAGCCTAGCTTAGCCGCAAACCCAGTCATCTCTATGACAAGATCGCTAACAGTTTTCACTCGATCAATTTCAACATTTGAACTTTACAATTTCAACATAAAAAAAGGGTATGTATCACTCAGATAACAATTTAACATTTTGTTTAGATCATGTGCTTGTGTTTATACCACAGGGGAGGGGAGGGGGAGGGGAGGGGGCAGGGGGAGGGGGCAGGGGAGGGGAGAGGAGGGGAGGGGAGGGGCAGGGGCAGGGCAGGGGAGGGCAGAGGGGGGCAGGGGAGGGGCAGGGGAGGGGAGAGGAGGGAGGGGAGGGGCAGGGGCAGGGCAGGGGAGGGCAGAGGGGGGGGGCAGGGGAGGGGCAGGGGAGGGGAGGGGAGGTGCAGGGTTGCCAGGTTAAGCAAAATATGTCTTGCCCAATGACCACTCAACCCCCCCCATTTGTGAAATTGACTTGCCAATTCAATAGGCATAGGCTACAGACTAAAATCTTTGTTTATGGTTGTAACTAGAATTTGCCATGGTTGGCTTAGATACAGGCAGGTAACCTATAGCCCCTGAAAGGCCTACATCTCATCTTAGAGAGACTACAGTAGCCTAGACAAGATGTAGGCAAGATGTCAACTGAACGATTTAGCAGCTGGTTTAATTCAAATTAAGACTAATTTCGAGGAAAGAAGTTCCTGTTTCCCAATAACCTGCTGGAATACCCCCCCCTGCAGACCGCCGGCCAAGATGTAGCTGCCCCCCTGCAGACCGCCGGCCAAGATGTGCTGCCCCCTGCTGACCGCCAGCCAAGATGTAGCTGCCCCCCCCTGCAGACCGCCGGCAAAGATGTAGCTGGTCCCCCCTGCAGACCGCCGACCAAGATGTAGCTGGCCCCCCTGCAGACCGCCGACCAAGATGTAGCTGGCCCCCCCTGCAGACCGCCGACCAAGATGTAGCTGGCCCCCCCTGCAGACCGCCGACCAAGATGTAGCTGGCCCCCCCTGCAGACCGCAGACCGAAACAACCCAACCCAACCCTGAAACCACCCATGGATCAGCCAAAAGGCCTGGTTCCACCCTCTTCAAAAATCTCACCGGACTGAAACATACAGTTGAAGTAGGAAGTTTACATACACCTAGGCTGGAATCATTAACATTTGTTTTTCAACCACTCCACAAATGTCTTGTTAACAAACTATAGGTTTGGCAAGTCGGTTAGGACATCTACTTTGTGCATGACACAAGTCATTTTTCCAACAATCATTTACAGACAGATGCTTTCACTTATAATTCACTACATCACAATTCCAGTGGGTCAGCAGTTTACATACACTAAGTTGACTGTGCCTTTAAACAGCTTGGAAAATTCCAGAAAATGATGTCATAGCTTTAGAAGCTTCTGATAGGCTAATTGACATCATTTGAGTCAATCAGAGGTGTACCTGTGGATGTATTTCAAGGCCTAGCTTCAAACTCAGTGCCTCTTCGCTTGACATCATGGGAAAATCAAAAGAAATTAGCCAATAACTTTTGTAGACCTCCACAAGTCTGGTTCATCTTTGGGAACAATTTCCAGAAGCCTGAAGGTACCACGTTCATCTGTACAAACAATAGTACGCAAGTATAAACACCATGGGACCACGCAGCTGTCATACTGCTCAGGAAGGAGACGCGCTGTCTCCTAGAGATGAACGTACTTTGGTGCGAAAAGTGCAAATCAATCCCAGAACAACAGCAAAGGACCTTGTGAAGATGCTGGAGGAAACAGGCACAAAAGTATCTATATACACAGTAAAACGAGTCCTATATCGACATAACCTGAAAGGCCGCTCAGCAAGGAAGAAGCCACTGCTCCAAAACCGCTTTTAAAAAGCCAGTCTACAGTTTGCACATGGGGACAAATATCGTACTTTTTGGAGAAATATCATCTGGTCTAATGGAACAAAAATAGAACTGTTTGGGCATAATGACCATCGTTATGTTTGGAGGAAAAAGGGGGAGGCTTGCAAGCCGAAGGACAGTGAAGCACGGGGGTGGCAGCATCATGTTGTGGGGGGTGTTGCTGCAGGAGGCACTGGTGCACTTCACAAAATAGATGCCATCATGAGGAAGGAAGATTATGTGGGTATATTGAAGCAACATCAAGACATCAGTCAGGAAGTTAAAGCTTGGTAGCAAATGGGTCTTCCAAATGCACAATGACCCCAAGCATACTTCCAAAGTTGTGGCAAAATGGCTTAAAGACATCAAAGTCAAGGTATTGGAGTGGCCATCACATAGCCCTGACCTCAATCCTATAGAACATTTGTGGGCAGAACTGAAAAAGTGCAAGCAAGGAGGCCTACAAACCTGACTCAGTTACACCAGCTCTGTCAGGAGGAATGGGCCAAAATTCACCCTACATATTGTGGGAAGCTTGTGGAAGGCTACCCAAAGCTTTTGACCCAAGTTAAACAATTTAAAGACAACTCTACCAAATATTAATTGAGTATGTCAACTTAGGAATTGTGAGAAACTGAGTTTAAATGTATTTGGCTAAGGTGTACGTGTAACCGATGTGAAATGGCTAGCTAGTTAGCGGTGGTGCGCGCTAATAGCGTTTCAATCGGTGACGTCACTCGCTTTGAGACCTTGAAGTAGTGGTTCCCCTTTTGCTGTGCAAGGGCCGCGGCTTTTGTGGAGCGATGGGTAACGACGCTTCGTGAGTGTCAGTTGTTGTGTGCAGAGGGTTTCTGGGTCGAGCCCGGGTTGGGGCGAGGAGAGGGACGGAAGCTTAACTGTTACATATGTAAACTTCAGACTTCAACTTTATCATGTCCATCAATGCAAGGTTCGGGCTCCTCACAACCCATTTCACCTCCAGAACTCAAACTGGTGAATTCTGTTTTGAACTTGACACCAGTGTTCTTTAACATAACCTCACCCTTTGTTATTGTTAACTTCAACAGATTCAAACTCATCCTCTTATCTTTCTCAACCTCCTCTCTCTCTCTTTCACTCCAATCTTTCTCCGTTAACCAACTTCCCGACTCCTGAAAACATGACACTTTTCCAAGTCAAACACTCTTTTCAGGCTCCTTGAAAGCTGAACCCTGTATTCCCACCACTTCAAACCAGAGACGCTCTTTACCTGAAGGCCTTCGTGCCTGTCTGCCTGCTTTAAAGAGCAAGCCATGGCCACGTGACTCACTCTCTCTATGAGCGATTCATTCCCAGAGAGAAGTTGTACCTAATAAACTGTCCAGTGTGTGTATACGATTGCCTATCAAATAAATTGCGTTTTGTTTTTAGCTTGGTTTGGTTGATTGGTCAAGAATGATTGTAGGGTTGGTTGGTTGATTTGGTCGAGGCTGATTGCAGGGTTGGTTTCGGGCTGGACAGGAAACAGGAATTCGGGAACGCGCATCCATGTAGGCGCACTCCCGGCTGATTTCCCCGGAATAGAGCAGCGAGCCAGTAACGGCGGTGAAAACCGTTCACTTCTGAACACCACAATATTGCTTTGACACCCGGATTTGCGACACATTTAAGCCTACCAGTTTTTACGTTGGATTCCCGAGGAAAACGTTCTGGATTTGTGACAGTAAGTTACCGAACGTTATCCGTTTGCTTTCTCTCTCTCGTTAAAGTCACCTTTATTTTCTAGCGCTTCATTTGCTAAATGATCTCAGATGTACATTGCATTGATTTACTGGAGGCTGTTCAGTTAAAATGCTGTACAATGTTGAATGTTACACTATTACATCGGATTACCACATCAGGTTACCATGAAATAGCCTAGATTTCTACAGCGGTGAGATATTGACACATTTGGAAACACAAATGGCACATTTTGAATGCAATAATAAACATGGATTTATCGCTAGGCCGAAAATGCACTAGGAGACCTTGCTACCATGTTCATGCATTTCAACGAAGGCAGCACATTAGAATTGAAGGCATCTGCAGCTGGCAAAGACGTTTTCAGGCTAAATTGAGTATGTAGTTTATGCCGCAGGATGGACAAGCGCAGAGAGAAAGCCTTGGATGGCTCCTGGCCTGTGAACACTATTGCCGTAGAGAATAATGCCAAGTAAAGGTTTAGATTTAGTATCCTAGCCCTGATAGGGAACATGTTCCTAGTTTTTGTCTTTCGTGAATGTAAACAGTTAATTAGACAGATGATCGAGGCGCGGCGAGGCATTGACATGGGCGTGTTCTCGTCCCAGTGTTAAATGTCTGAGGATTTGACATCCTGTCACTTCCAGACACTCGTCGCAGAACTGTTGCTTCATCTCGGACGCAATACCGAATGGGACACCTTTTTAAAATGTTATTCTCAACAAACTATTCATCTTTACAAAATGTATATTAGGCTGGTTTTAGTGGTTAAAGAGAGCCCCTGTAGTGATGTTCCCTTGCCTCAGTCTGATGACAGGCCTGTCTGATCCTCAGCATGTGCCTAAAATCTAGGTATACGGTCAGATAAAATAAAAATGTATAGACAAGCGTTCCCGGTAAATGATGACGTAGGGCCGGGTTGACTTTATCTCACGGTGTCACGCTGCCTCTACACTCAGGATTTCTAACTGGAGAATGAGCATCTAGTTTGATAATCCGCAATATTCCCAGACGAACACATGCTAGTTGTAATGTAAACCAGACTAAAATCTGGTTGTTTTTATTGGCTGAACCGGGTTAATGTCATAAACATATGTAGGTTGGCATTCAACACCCTGATCTCTGCATCTGCTGAATCCACCTTTCACAATATGGCCGGAGAGGGCCATAGGCAGGGCATAGAGAGAGAGCAGGGCCGGAGAGCAGGGGGCGGAGAGCAGGGAGAGCAGGGCCGGAGAGCAGGGCATAGAGCAGGGCCGGAGAGCATAGAGCAGGGCCGGAGAGCAGGGCCATAGAGCAGGGCCATAGAGAGGGGCCGGAGAGCAGGGCCATAGAGCAGGGCCGGAGAGCAGGGCAGGGCCGGAGGGAGGGCCGAGGGCAGGGAGAGCCGAGAGTAGGGCCATAGAGCAGGGCCGAGAGAGCCATAGAGCAGGGCCGAGAGCAGGGCCGGAGAGCAGGGCCGGGGAGCAGGGCCGGCGAGCAGGGCCGGAGAGGAGAGAGCAGGGCCGGAGAGCAGGGCCGGAGAGCAGGGCCGGAGAGCAGGGCCGGAGAGCAGGGCCGGAGAGTAGGGCCATAGAGCAGGGCCGGAGAGCAGGGCCGGAGAGCAGGGCCGGAGAGCAGGGCCATAGAGCAGGGCCGGAGAGCAGGGCCGGAGAGTAGGGCCAGGGCCATAGAGCAGGGCCATAGAGCAGGGCCGGAGAGCAGGGCCGGAGAGCAGGGCCGGAGAGCAGGGCCAGCAGGGCCGGAGAGCAGGGCATAGAGCAGGGCCGGAGAGCAGGGCCGGAGAGCAGGGCCGGAGAGCAGGGCCGGAGAGCAGGGCCGGAGAGCAGGGCCGGAGAGCAGGGCCGGAGAGTAGGGCCATAGAGCAGGGCCGGAGAGCAGGGCCGGAGAGCAGGGGCCGGGAGCAGGGCCGGAGAGCAGGGCCGATGCAGAGATCAGGGCCGGCGAGCAGGGCCGGAGAGCAGGGCCGGAGAGCAGGGAGAGCAGGGCCGGAGAGCAGGGCCGGAGAGCAGGGCCGGAGAGCAGGGCCGAGAGTAGGGCCAGAGAGTAGGGGCCGGAGATAGGGCCGGAGAACGGAGAGCAGGGCCGGAGAGCAGGGCCGGAGAGTAGGGCCGGAGAGTAGGGCCGGAGAGCAGGGCCGGAGAGCAGGGCCGGAGAGTAGGGCCGGAGAGCAGGGCCATTAAATGAACAACTACTGTCACAGCTGTGCTGTATTGCGTTGGATACAGTGATGAATCTCTGCAGTGATTGTATGTGAACATTGTGTGTCCTGTTTCCTTGGTGTCAGGAAGACAACTCTATCAGATAAGCCTACATAAATCTACACTGTGTGTACAAAACACTAAGAACACCTTCCTAATATTGAGTTGCACCCCCCCACCCCCACCCCCAAACGAGAGGTTTGCCCTCAACAGTCTCAATTCGTCAGGACTGTCGAAAGCGTTCCACAGGGATGCTGGCCCCTTGTTGACTCCGACGCTTCCCACATTTGTGTCAAGTTGGCTGGATGTCCTTTGGTTGGTGGAACATTCTTGATACACACGGGAATTTGTTGAGTGTGGAAAACCCAGCAGCTTTGCAGTTCTTGACACAAACCAGTGCACCTGGTACCTACTACCATACACCTGTTCAAAGGCATTTTTTTGTCTTGCCCATTCACCCTCTCAGATACTCAACTAGTCTAAAGAAGGCCAGTTTTATTGCTTCTTTAATCAGAACATTTTTCAGCTGTGCTAACATAATTGCAAAAGGGTTTTCTAATGATCAATTAGCCTTTTACAATGATAAACTTGGATTGCTGATAATGGGCCTCTGTACACCTGTACACCGTTTCCAGCTACGGTAGTCATGAACAATGTCTACACTGTCTTTCTGATCAATTTGATCTTATTTTAATGGACAAAAGCATATTTTTATTTGGAAAAACAAGGACATTTCTAAGTGACTCCGAACTTGTGAACAGTTGTGTATATTTGCACTTCCTGTTTTGTACTTCCTGCTTTGCTCCTACGGGGACACTTGCAATGGCTGCATCTTTGAATATAATGGGGATGCCTGTTCTATTCCTTCTATTTCTATGGCGGCACATGCAGTTGGGAGGAGATGAGAAAATGTGCCTTCAAAAAAGACTTTTTTTGAGACGGAGGGGAAAAAATCTAAAAAATCTAGCATTTGTCATCGGTGAGGAATCTAAAGTCCTTCCATCCTCATCTGAAACAGCTGGTCTCTTGTGGAGGGGTCCTATAGACATCTAGCTGGTCTCTGTTGTGGAGGGGTCCTATAGACATCTAGCTGGTCTCTGCTGTGGAGGGGTCCTATAGACATCTAGCTGGTCTCTGTTGTGGAGGGGTCCTATAGACATCTAGCTGGTCTCTGTTGTGGAGGGGTCAGGGTCCTATAGACATCTAGCTGGTCTCTGCTGTGGAGGGTCAGGGGTCCTATAGACATCTAGCTGGTCTCTGCTGTGGAGGGGTCAGGGTCCTATAGACATCTAGCTGGTCTCTGTTGTGGAGGGGTCAGGGGTCCTATAGACATCTAGCTGGTCTCTGTTGTGGAGGGTCAGGGGACCTATAGACATCTAGCTGGTCTCTGCTGTGGAGGGTCCTATAGACATCTAGCTGGTCTCTGTTGTGGAGGGGTCCTATAGACATCTAGCTGGTCTCTGTTGTGGAGGGGTCCTATAGACATCTAGCTGGTCTCTGTTGTGGAGACATCTAGGGTCTCTCAGGGGTCCTATAGACATCTAGCTGGTCTCTGTTGTGGAGGGGACCTATAGACATCTAGCTGGTCTCTGTTGTGGAGGGTCAGGGGACCTATAGACATCTAGCTGGTCTCTGTTGTGGTGGGGTCCTATAGACATCTAGCTGGTCTCTGTTGTGGAGGGGTCAGGGGACCTATAGACATCTAGCTGGTCTCTGCTGTGGAGGGGTCACGGGACCTATAGACATCTAGCTGGTCTCTGTTGTGGAGGGGTCAGGGGTCCTATAGACATCTAGCTGTTCTCTGTTGTGGAGGGGTCAGGGGTCCTATAGACATCTAGCTGGTCTCTGCTGTGGAGGGGTCACGGGACCTATAGACATCTAGCTGGTCTCTGTTGTGGAGGGGTCCTATAGACATCTAGCTGGTCTCTGCTGTGGAGGGGTCAGGGGACCTATAGACATCTAGCTGGTCTCTGCTGTGGAGGGGTCCTATAGACATCTAGCTGGTCTCTGTTGTGGAGGGGTCAGGGGACCTATAGACATCTAGCTGGTCTCTGTTGTGGAGGGGTCCTATAGACATCTAGCTGGTCTCTGCTGTGGAGGGGTCAGGGGACCTATAGACATCTAGCTGGTCTCTGCTGTGGAGGGGTCCTATAGACATCTAGCTGGTCTCTGCTGTGGAGGGGTCCTATAGACATCTAGCTGGTCTCTGTTGTGGGAGGGGTCCTATAGACATCTAGCTGGTCTCTGTTGTGGAGGGGTCAGGGGACCTATAGACATCTAGCTGGTCTCTGCTGTGGAGGGGTCCTATAGACATCTAGCTGGTCTCTGTTGTGGAGGGGTCAGGGGACCTATAGACATCTAGCTGGTCTCTGTTGTGGAGGGGTCCTATAGACATCTAGCTGGTCTCTGTTGTGGAGGGGTCCTATAGACATCTAGCTGGTCTCTGTTGTGGAGGGGTCCTATAGACATCTAGCTGGTCTCTGCTGTGGAGGGGTCAGGGGACCTATAGACATCTAGCTGGTCTCTGCTGTGGAGGGGTCCTATAGACATCTAGCTGGTCTCTGTTGTGGAGGGGTCCTATAGACATCTAGCTGGTCTCTGTTGTGGAGGGGTCCTATAGACATCTAGCTGGTCTCTGTTGTGGAGGGGTCCTATAGACATCTAGCTGGTCTCTGCTGTGGAGGGGTCAGGGGACCTATAGACATCTAGCTGGTCTCTGCTGTGGAGGGGTCCTATAGACATCTAGCTGGTCTCTGTTGTGGAGGGGTCCTATAGACATCTAGCTGGTCTCTGTTGTGGAGGGGTCCTATAGACATCTAGCTGGTCTCTGTTGTGGAGGGGTCCTATAGACATCTAGCTGGTCTCTGTTGTGGAGGGGTCAGGGGACCTATAGACATCTAGCTGGTCTCTGTTGTGGAGGGGGGTCCTATAGACATCTAGCTGGTCTCTGTTGTGGAGGGGTCCTATAGACATCTAGCTGGTCTCTGTTGTGGAGGGGTCCTATAGACATCTAGCTGGTCTCTGCTGTGGAGGGGTCAGGGGTCCTATAGACATCTAGCTGGTCTCTGTTGTGGAGGGGTCCTATAGACATCTAGCTGGTCTCTGTTGTGGAGGGGTCAGGGGACCTATAGACATCTAGCTGGTCTCTGTTGTGGAGGGGAGGGGTCCTATAGACATCTAGCTGGTCTCTGTTGTGGAGGGGTCAGGGGACCTATAGACATCTAGCTGGTCTCTGTTGTGGAGGGGTCAGGGGACCTATAGACATCTAGCTGGTCTCTGTTGTGGAGGGGTCAGGGGACCTATAGACATCTAGCTGGTCTCTGTTGTGGAGGGGTCAGGGGAACCTATAGACATCTAGCTGGTCTCTGTTGTGGAGGGGACCTATAGACATCTAGCTGGTCTCTGTTGTGGAGGGGACCTATAGACATCTAGCTGGTCTCTGTTGTGGAGGGGTCAGGGGACCTATAGACATCTAGCTGGTCTCTGTTGTGGAGGGGACCTATAGACATCTAGCTATTCTCTGTTGTGGAGGGGTCAGGGGACCTATAGACATCTAGCTGGTCTCTGTTGTGGAGGGGACCTATAGACATCTAGCTGGTCTCTGTTGTGGAGGGAGGGGACCTATAGACATCTAGCTGGTCTCTGTTGTGGAGGGGTCCTATAGACATCTAGCTGGTCTCTGTTGTGGAGGGGTCAGGGGACCTATAGACATCTAGCTGGTCTCTGTTGTGGAGGGGACCTATAGACATCTAGCTGGTCTCTGTTGTGGAGGGGTCAGGGGACCTATAGACATCTAGCTGGTCTCTGTTGTGGAGGGGACCTATAGACATCTAGCTGGTCTCTGTTGTGGAGGGGTCAGGGGACCTATAGACATCTAGCTGGTCTCTGTTGTGGAGGGGACCTATAGACATCTAGCTGGTCTCTGTTGTGGAGGGGACCTATAGACATCTAGCTGGTCTCTGTTGTGGAGGGGTCAGGGGACCTATAGACATCTAGCTGGTCTCTGTTGTGGAGGGGTCCTATAGACATCTAGCTGGTCTCTGTTGTGGAGGGGTCCTATAGACATCTAGCTGGTCTCTGTTGTGGAGGGGACCTATAGACATCTAGCTGGTCTCTGTTGTGGAGGGGTCAGGGGACCTATAGACATCTAGCTGGTCTCTGTTGTGGAGGGGTCCTATAGACATCTAGCTGGTCTCTGTTGTGGAGGGGACCTATAGACATCTAGCTGGTCTCTGTTGTGGAGGGGACCTATAGACATCTAGCTGGTCTCTGTTGGGGAGGGGTCCTATAGACATCTAGCTGGTCTCTGTTGTGAGGGGAGGGGACCTATAGACATCTAGCTGGTCTCTGTTGTGGAGTCAGGGGTCCTATAGACATCTAGCTGGTCTCTGTTGTGGAGGGACCTATAGACATCTAGCTGGTCTCTGTTGTGGAGGGGTCAGGGGACCTATAGACATCTAGCTGGTCTCTGTTGTGGAGGGGTCAGGGGAACCTATAGACATCTAGCTGGTCTCTGTTGTGGAGGGACCTATAGACATCTAGCTGGTCTCTGTTGTGGGGGTCAGGGGACCTATAGACATCTAGCTGGTCTCTGTTGTGGAGGGGACCTATAGACATCTAGCTGGTCTCTGTTGTGGAGGGGACCTATAGACATCTAGCTGGTCTCTGTTGTGGAGGGGTGCTATAGACATCTAGCTGGTCTTTGTTGTGGAGGGGTCAGGGGACCTATATACATCTAGCTGGTCTCTGTTGTGGAGGCGTCAGGGGAACCTATAGACATCTACCTGGTCTCTGCTGTGGAGGGGACATATAGACATCTAGCTGGTCTCTGTTGTGGAGGGGACCTATAGACATCAAGCTTGTCTCTGCTGTGGAGGGGACATATAGACATCTAGCTGGTCTCTGTTGTGGAGGGGACGTATAGACATCAAGCTGGTCTCTGTTGTAGAGGGGTCAGGGGAACCTATAGACATCCAGCTGGTCTCTGTTGTGGAAGAGTCAGGGGACCTATAGACATCTAGCTGGTCTCTGTTGTGGAGGGGATCTATAGACATCTGGCTGGTCTCTGTTGTGGAGGGGACCTATAGACATCTAGCTGGTCTCTGTTGTGGAGGGGTCAGGGGACCTATAGACATCTAGCTGGTCTCTGTTGTGGAGGGGTCAGGGACCTATAGACATCTAGCTGGTCTCTGTTGTGGAGGGTCAGGGGACCTATAGACATCTAGCTGGTCTCTGTTGTGGAGGGGACCTATAGACATCTAGCTGGTCTCTGTTGTGGAGTGGTCAGGGGTCCTATAGACATCTAGCTGGTCTCTGTTGTGGAGGGGACCTATAGACATCTAGCTGGTCTCTGTTGTGGAGGGGTCAGGGGACCTATAGACATCTAGCTATTCTCTGTTGTGGAGGGGTCAGGGGAACCTATAGACATCTAGCTGGTCTCTGTTGTGGAGGGACCTATAGACATCTAGCTGGTCTCTGTTGTGGAGGGACCTATAGACATCTAGCTGGTCTCTGTTGTGGAGGGGACCTATAGACATCTAGCTGGTCTCTGTTGTGGAGGGGTCAGGGGACCTATAGACATCTAGCTGGTCTCTGTTGTGGAGGGTCAGGGGACCTATAGACATCTAGCTGGTCTCTGTTGTGGAGGGGACCTATAGACATCTAGCTGGTCTCTGTTGTGGAGGGGACCTATAGACATCTAGCTGGTCTCTGTTGTGGAGGGTCAGGGGACCTATAGACATCTAGCTGGTCTCTGTTGTGGAGGGGTCAGGGACCTATAGACATCTAGCTGGTCTCTGTTGTGGAGGGTCAGGGGACCTATAGACATCTAGCTGGTCTCTGTTGTGGAGGGTCAGGGGACCTATAGACATCTAGCTGGTCTCTGTTGTGGAGGGTCAGGGGACCTATAGACATCTAGCTGGTCTCTGTTGTGGAGGGGACCTATAGACATCTAGCTGGTCTCTGTTGTGAGGGTCAGGGGACCTATAGACATCTAGCTGGTCTCTGTTGTGGAGGGGACCTATAGACATCTAGCTGGTCTCTGTTGTGGAGGGGTCCTATAGACATCTAGCTGGTCTCTGTTGTGGAGGGGTCAGGGGACCTATAGACATCTAGCTGGTCTCTGTTGTGGAGGGGTCAGGGACCTATAGACATCTAGCTGGTCTCTGTTGTGGAGGGTCAGGGGACCTATAGACATCTAGCTGGTCTCTGTTGTGGAGGGTCAGGGGACCTATAGACATCTAGCTGGTCTCTGTTGTGGAGGGGTCAGGGGACCTATAGACATCTAGCTGGTCTCTGTTGTGGAGGGGACCTATAGACATCTAGCTGGTCTCTGTTGTGGAGGGGAGGGGACCTATAGACATCTAGCTGGTCTCTGTTGTGGAGGGGACCTATAGACATCTAGCTGGTCTCTGTTGTGGAGGGGACCTATAGACATCTAGCTGGTCTCTGTTGTGGAGGGTCAGGGGACCTATAGACATCTAGCTGGTCTCTGTTGTGGAGGGTCAGGGGACCTATAGACATCTAGCTGGTCTCTGTTGTGGAGGGACCTATAGACATCTAGCTGGTCTCTGTTGTGGAGGGGACCTATAGACATCTAGCTGGTCTCTGTTGTGGAGGGACCTATAGACATCTAGCTGGTCTCTGTTGTGGAGGGTCAGGGGACCTATAGACATCTAGCTGGTCTCTGTTGTGGAGGGGTCAGGGGGACCTATAGACATCTAGCTGGTCTCTGTTGTGGAGGGGTCAGGGGACCTATAGACATCTAGCTGGTCTCTGTTGTGGAGGGGACCTATAGACATCTAGCTGGTCTCTGTTGTGGGGGGGACCTATAGACATCTAGCTGGTCTCTGTTGGGAGGGTCAGGGGACCTATAGACATCTAGCTGGTCTCTGTTGTGGAGGGGACCTATAGACATCTAGCTGGTCTCTGTTGTGGAGGGGTCAGGGGAACCTATAGACATCTAGCTGGTCTCTGTTGTGGAGGGGACCTATAGACATCTAGCTGGTCTCTGTTGTGGAGGGGACCTATAGACATCTAGCTGGTCTCTGTTGTGGAGGGGTCAGGGGACCTATAGACATCTAGCTGGTCTCTGTTGTGGAGGGGTCAGGGGACCTATAGACATCTAGCTGGTCTCTGTTGTGGAGGGGACCTATAGACATCTAGCTGGTCTCTGTTGTGGAGGGGACCTATAGACATCTAGCTGGTCTCTGTTGTGGAGGGGACCTATAGACATCTAGCTGGTCTCTGTTGTGGAGGGGTCAGGGGACCTATAGACATCTAGCTGGTCTCTGTTGTGGAGGGGTCAGGGGACCTATAGACATCTAGCTGGTCTCTGTTGTGGAGGGGTCAGGGGACCTATAGACATCTAGCTGGTCTCTGTTGTGGAGGGGTCAGGGGTCCTATAGACATCTAGCTGGTCTCTGTTGTGGAGGGGTCAGGGGACCTATAGACATCTAGCTGGTCTCTGTTGTGGAGGGTCAGGGGAACCTATAGACATCTAGCTGGTCTCTGTTGTGGAGGGGACCTATAGACATCTAGCTGGTCTCTGTTGTGGAGGGTCAGGGGAACCTATAGACATCTAGCTGGTCTCTGTTGTGGAGGGGTCCTATAGACATCTAGCTGGTCTCTGTTGTGGAGGGGACCTATAGACATCTAGCTGGTCTCTGTTGTGGGGGGGACCTATAGACATCTAGCTGGTCTCTGTTGTGGAGGGACCTATAGACATCTAGCTGGTCTCTGTTGTGGAGGGGACCTATAGACATCTAGCTGGTCTCTGTTGTGGAGGGGACCTATAGACATCTAGCTGGTCTCTGTTGTGGAGGGGACCTATAGACATCTAGCTGGTCTCTGTTGTGGAGGGGTCAGGGGACCTATAGACATCTAGCTGGTCTCTGTTGTGGAGGGGACCTATAGACATCTAGCTGGTCTCTGTTGTGGAGGGGAGGGGACCTATAGACATCTAGCTGGTCTCTGTTGTGGAGGGGACCTATAGACATCTAGCTGGTCTCTGTTGTGGAGGGACCTATAGACATCTAGCTGGTCTCTGTTGTGGAGGGGACCTATAGACATCTAGCTGGTCTCTGTTGTGGAGGGGACCTATAGACATCTAGCTGGTCTCTGTTGTGGAGGGGTCAGGGGACCTATAGACATCTAGCTGGTCTCTGTTGTGGAGGGGACCTATAGACATCTAGCTATTCTCTGTTGTGGAGGGGTCAGGGGAACCTATAGACATCTAGCTGGTCTCTGTTGTGGAGGGGACCTATAGACATCTAGCTGGTCTCTGTTGTGGAGGGGTCAGGGGACCTATAGACATCTAGCTGGTCTCTGTTGTAGAGGGGTCAGGGACCTATAGACATCTAGCTGGTCTCTGTTGTGGAGGGGACCTATAGACATCTAGCTGGTCTCTGTTGTGGAGGGGACCTATAGACATCTAGCTGGTCTCTCTGTGGAGGGACCTATAGACATCTAGCTGGTCTCTGTTGTGGAGGGGACCTATAGACATCTAGCTGGTCTCTGTTGTAGAGGGGTCAGGGGAACCTATAGACATCCAGCTGGTCTCTGTTGTGGAAGGGTCAGGGGACCTATAGACATCTAGCTGGTCTCTGTTGTGGAGGGGATCTATAGACATCTAGCTGGTCTCTGTTGTGGAGGGGACCTATAGACATTTAGCTGGTCTCTGTTGTGAAGGGTCAGGGGACCTATAGACATCTAGCTGGTCTCTGTTGTGGAGGGGTCAGGGGTCCTATAGACATCTAGCTGGTCTCTGTTGTGGAGGGTCAGGGGTCCTATAGACATCTAGCTGGTCTCTGTTGTGGAGGGGTCAGGGGTCCTATAGACATCTAGCTGGTCTCTGTTGTGGAGGGTCAGGGTCCTATAGACATCTAGCTGGTCTCTGTTGTGGAGGGTCAGGGGACCTATAGACATCTAGCTGGTCTCTGTTGTGGAGGGGGGGACCTATAGACATCTAGCTGGTCTCTGTTGTGGAGGGTCAGGGAACCTATAGACATCTAGCTGGTCTCTGTTGTGGAGGGGTCCTATAGACATCTAGCTGGTCTCTGTTGTGGAGGGTCAGGGGACCTATAGACATCTAGCTGGTCTCTGTTGTGGAGGGGGGACCTATAGACATCTAGCTGGTCTCTGTTGTGGAGGGGACCTATAGACATCTAGCTGGTCTCTGTTGTGGAGGGGTCCTATAGACATCTAGCTGGTCTCTGTTGTGGAGGGACCTATAGACATCTAGCTGGTCTCTGTTGTGGAGGGTCAGGGGACCTATAGACATCTAGCTGGTCTCTGTTGTGGAGGGGACCTATAGACATCTAGCTGGTCTCTGTTGTGGAGGGGTCAGGGGACCTATAGACATCTAGCTGGTCTCTGTTGTGGAGGGGACCTATAGACATCTAGCTGGTCTCTGTTGTGGAGGGGACCTATAGACATCTAGCTGGTCTCTGTTGTGGAGGGACCTATAGACATCTAGCTGGTCTCTGTTGTGGAGGGGTCAGGGGACCTATAGACATCTAGCTGGTCTCTGTTGTGGAGGGTCAGGGGACCTATAGACATCTAGCTGGTCTCTGTTGTGGAGGGGACCTATAGACATCTAGCTGGTCTCTGTTGTGGGGGACCTATAGACATCTAGCTGGTCTCTGCTGTGGAGGGGACCTATAGACATCTAGCTGGTCTCTGTTGTGGAGGGGACCTATAGACATCTAGCTGGTCTCTGTTGTGGAGGGGTCAGGGGACCTATAGACATCTAGCTGGTCTCTGTTGTGGAAGGGTCAGGGGACCTATAGACATCTAGCTGGTCTCTGTTGTGGAGGGACCTATAGACATCTAGCTGGTCTCTGTTGTGGAGGGACCTATAGACATCTAGCTGGTCTCTGTTGTAGAGGGGTCAGGGGACCTATAGACATCTAGCTGGTCTCTGTTGTGGAAGGTCAGGGGACCTATAGACATCTAGCTGGTCTCTGTTGTGGAGGGGTCCTATAGACATCTAGCTGGTCTCTGCTGTGGAGGGGTCCTATAGACATCTAGCTGGTCTCTGTTGTGGAGGGGTCAGGGGACCTATAGACATCTAGCTGGTCTCTGTTGTGGAGGGGTCAGGGGACCTATAGACATCTAGCTGGTCTCTGTTGTGGAGGGGTCAGGGGTCCTATAGACATCTAGCTGGTCTCTGTTGTGGAGGGGTCAGGGGACCTATAGACATCTAGCTGGTCTCTGTTGTGGAGGGGTCAGGGGTCCTATAGACATCTAGCTGGTCTCTGTTGTGGAGGGGTCAGGGGACCTATAGACATCTAGCTGGTCTCTGTTGTGGAGGGGACCTATAGACATCTAGCTGGTCTCTGTTGTGGAGGGGTCAGGGGAACCTATAGACATCTAGCTGGTCTCTGTTGTGGAGGGGACCTATAGACATCTAGCTGGTCTCTGTTGTGGAGGGGTCAGGGGACCTATAGACATCTAGCTGGTCTCTGTTGTGGAGGGGACCTATAGACATCTAGCTGGTCTCTGTTGTGGAGGGGTCAGGGGACCTATAGACATCTAGCTGGTCTCTGTTGTGGAGGGGACCTATAGACATCTAGCTGGTCTCTGTTGTGGAGGGGAGGGGACCTATAGACATCTAGCTGGTCTCTGTTGTGGAGGGACCTATAGACATCTAGCTGGTCTCTGTTGTGGAGGGGTCAGGGGACCTATAGACATCTAGCTGGTCTCTGTTGTGGAGGGGACCTATAGACATCTAGCTGGTCTCTGTTGTGGAGGGGTCAGGGGACCTATAGACATCTAGCTGGTCTCTGTTGAGGAGGGGACCTATAGACATCTAGCTGGTCTCTGTTGTGGAGGGGGACATCTAGCTGGTCTCTGTTGTGGAGGGGACCTATAGACATCTAGCTGGTCTCTGTTGTGGAGGGGACCTATAGACATCTAGCTGGTCTCTGTTGTGGAGTCAGGGACCTATAGACATCTAGCTGGTCTCTGTTGTGGAGGGGTCCTATAGACATCTAGCTGGTCTCTGTTGTGGAGGGGTCAGGGGACCTATAGACATCTAGCTGGTCTCTGTTGTGGAGGGGGGGACCTATAGACATCTAGCTGGTCTCTGTTGTGGAGGGGTCAGGGGACCTATAGACATCTAGCTGGTCTCTGTTGTGGAGGGGACCTATAGACATCTAGCTGGTCTCTGTTGTGGAGGGGTCAGGGGACCTATAGACATCTAGCTGGTCTCTCTGTGGTAGACATCTAGGGTCTCAGGGGACCTATAGACATCTAGCTGGTCTCTGTTGTGGAGGGGTCCTATAGACATCTAGCTGGTCTCTGTTGTGGAGGGGACCTATAGACATCTAGCTGGTCTCTGTTGTGGAGGGGACCTATAGACATCTAGCTGGTCTCTGTTGTGGAGGGGACCTATAGACATCTAGCTGGTCTCTGTTGTGGAGGGTCAGGGGACCTATAGACATCTAGCTGGTCTCTGTTGTGGAGGGTCAGGGGACCTATAGACATCTAGCTGGTCTCTGTTGTGGAGGGACCTATAGACATCTAGCTGGTCTCTGTTGTGGAGGGGACCTATAGACATCTAGCTGGTCTCTGTTGTGGAGGGGTCAGGGGACCTATAGACATCTAGCTGGTCTCTGTTGTGGAGGGGGGGTCCTATAGACATCTAGCTGGTCTCTGTTGTGGAGGGGACCTATAGACATCTAGCTGGTCTCTGTTGTGGAGGGGTCAGGGGTCCTATAGACATCTAGCTGGTCTCTGTTGTGGAGGGGTCAGGGGTCCTATAGACATCTAGCTGGTCTCTGT